>NC_143044.1:38857500-39025000 GCF_057628025.1 Oncorhynchus mykiss
GTCCCTGTCCCTGACCCTGTACCTGACCCTGACCCTGACCCTGTACCTGACCCTGACCCTGTCCCTGATCCTGTACCTGACCCTGACCCTGTCCCTGACCGTGAGAGATGACGTACAACTAAAAAAGTAGCCAGTATGCCACCACTCATACTGCCGCTAGGCGCCTGCAGCTTGTGCATCAGGAGGAGGAGGAGGACGTTGGGGCAGAGGAGCAGGGAGGGGACATTTTCTAAATTTACAAAATAAGATATTATCTAGTTTGATGGGTAATTCTTTGACATTCCACTTGCAGTTTGTGTTTGATATAGCCCCTTAGGATAGGTAGAGGAAAATACCTCTCTGTCACATCCTGCAACATTAATTGGTTTACCCTCGCTGTACAACCAGTCACCAGGCTGATGCTCTGCAATTTGATAACACTGTGGATGAATCAAGTTATTGATCATATTTGCTCTGTGTCCACATCACTAAGGGCCTATCATGGTCCAATCACACCAACACAGTCTAGAAGAGAGCACGACAACAACGCTTCCCCCTCAAGAGACTGAAAAGATTTGGCATGGACACACACACACACACACACACACACACTAGTCTAAACATCTGAGTCATTGGAACCAGGCAAGGTGACAAGCAGAAACAAAACAACACTCTTTCACACTCTTTTCATACGCTGCTGCTACTCTGTTTATTTTCTGTTCTGAGTGCCTAGCTACTTTTACCCCTACCTACATATTACCTCAATGACCTCAACTACCTCGTGCCCCTGCACATTGACTCGCTACCGGTGCTCCTTGTATATAGTCCTGTGTCGCTCAGTTGGTAGAGCATGGTGCTTGCAATGGGTTTGATTCCCACTGGGGACAAGCAAAAAAAGCACAAAAATATATGCACTCACTACAGTAAGTCACATCTGCTAAACGACTCAAATGTAAAACATTGTTTGTAACATGTAGCTCAGTGGGTAGAGTGTGGCAACGCTGTGGATCTGATTCGCATGGGGAACCAGTATGAAAATGTATGCACTCACTACTGTAAGTTGCTCTGGATAAGAGTCTGCTAAATGACTAAAATAGATGTTATTTTATTGTGTTACTATTCCCTTTTTTTGTGCTTTTTTAAATAACTTTTTTTGCTTGCGAATGGGATCGAAAGTAAGCATTTCACAGTAAAGTCTACCTCTGTTGTATTCGGCGCATGTGACAAATACTCATTTATTTGCTTTTGATTTTATATTGTGGTTGTTTGTATGACAGAGAGCAGTCTCCATTCATGTAACAGGTCTTGTTCACTTGCAATTCTTATAATTCAATTACAGATAGAGTTACAGTATGTTAACAGAGCAGAGAGGACTAGTCTCGTTTAGCAGCCAAAAGCTGAGCCTAGAGGTCTGAGTCAAGGACTTGGAAGTCTTAACACAATGATGTCACCTGCTGGACACTCATTGTAACTGCACTTTGTTTTGAATCCCAAATGGCACCCTATTCCATATCAAGTGCAATACTTTTAAGGCCCTTAAAAAAAGCAACAAAAGTTAGACCTTGACCAGAAAGGTACTACAGAAACTTCCATCAGCAATGAAATAAAGTGAGATGCATTTTCCTCAGGAAAGTCTTGTTTTTTAACAACAGTATCATGTTGCAGGACTCACATCTCATGATTGTCATCTTTCTCCATACAGGTTGATGAGTCCAGTGGGCTCATTATTGTACCCATCCTGGTAGCTTTACGAGCCACGGGCAGGGCAGGGAATGCTATATTAGAAACAACCCAATTTGGGTAATTTGGTAACCCAGCTCTGGGTAAATATTGGACAGAAAACACGCAGGATTATTTGGTAACCCAGCTCTGGGTAAATATTGGACAGAAAACACGCAGGATTATTTGGTAACCCAGCTCTGGGTAAATATTGAACAGAAAACACGCAGGATTATTTGGTAACCCAGCTCTGGGTAAATATTGGACAGAAAACACGCAGGATTATTTGGTAACCCAGCTCTGGGTAAATATTGAACAGAAAACACGCAGGATTATTTGGTAACCCAGCTCTGGGTAAATATTGGACAGAAAACACGCAGGATTATTTGGTAACCCAGCTCTGGGTAAATATTGGACAGAAAACACGCAGGATTATTTGGTAACCCAGCTCTGGGTAAATATTGAACAGAAAACACGCAGGATTATTTGGTAACCCAGCTCTGGGTAAATATTGAACAGAAAACACGCAGGATTATTTGGTAACCCAGCTCTGGGTAAATATTGAACAGAAAACACGCAGGATTATTTGGTAACCCAGCTCTGGGTAAATATTGAACAGAAAACACGCAGGATTATTTGGTAACCCAGCTCTGGGTAAATATTGAACAGAAAACACGCAGGATTATTTGGTAACCCAGCTCTGGGTAAATATTGGACAGAAAACACGCAGGATTATTTGGTAACCCAGCTCTGGGTAAATATTGGACAGAAAACACGCAGGATTATTTGGTAACCCAGCTCTGGGTAAATATTGGACAGAAAACACGCGGGGTTATTTGATAACCCAGCTCTGGGTAAATATTGGACAGAAAACACAGGGGTTATTTGGTAACCCAGCCCTGGGTAAATATTGGACAGAAAACACAGGGGTTATTTGGTAACCCAGCCCTGGGTAAATTTTGGACAGAAAACACGCGGGGTTATTTGGTAACCCAGCTCTGGGTAAATATTGGACAGAAAACACGCGGGGTTATTTGGTAACCCAGCTCTGGGTAAATATTGGACAGAAAACACGCAGGATTATTTGGTAACCCAGCTCTGGGTAAATATTGAACAGAAAACACGCGGGGTTATTTGGTAACCCAGCTCTGGGTAAATATTGGACAGAAAACACGCGGGGTTATTTGGTAACCCAGCTCTGGGTAAATATTGGACAGAAAACACGCGGGGTTATTTGGTAACCCAGCTCTGGGTAAATATTGGACAGAAAACACGCGGGGTTATTTGGTAACCCAGCTCTGGGTAAATATTGGACAGAAAACACAGGGGTTATTTGGTAACCCAGCCCTGGGTAAATATTGGACAGAAAACACGCAGGGTTATTTGGTAACCCAGCTCTGGGTAAATATTGGACAGAAAACACGCGGGGTTATTTTGACCCAGCCAGTTGGACTGAGTGAATAACCCAACATATTGTGTTGTTGGGATTACCCAGACATGGGGTTGACCCAGCATGTGGATCATTTTAATGAAATCCATAGGTTATTTTGAGGAGGTGTGGCCTATTAGGGCCATGGCTTTCGGATAATTATTTTTGGCCACCTGTAAGAGTAAATGTAATTCCTGTTGATGATGTTGACAAACTTAAGTTTGTACATGGCAAAGTTCAATTTTCCTCTAATGTTTTCACACATTTAATATTCTGATATAAAATTTGTATCCAGAGATTGAGTTACATTTGGATATGCATAGGCTAAGCCATGCCTCCAGTCTTCTGATCTGTCCCACTGAGTTATATCTTAATAAACCATCTACAATAACCCAGCACCCAGCATCAATAACCCAGCAGTTTTTAAAGAAAACAATGAGGCCAATGAGAGGTTTTGAAACCACCGGTCGGCCATTTTGGCAGTCCTCCATAGGAATGAATTAATGGAATTCTACAGTATTTCAATTAAATGTTTCAAGGACAAAATTATGTATATATTTTATAAAAATGATGTATTGGAAATTCAGCTCACATAAAATAATTTAAAAGTATGCATCAAGGTGTCTGTAATACAATGCATGTGGCAAAAACAGATGTGTAAATGAATAAATGCATTTTTACAACTTCCCAAATATATTTTTTTACAATAGGGGGTACTAAAATGGAGGGATGGCTTCAAAACAGTGCCCCCTGTAAGTCATCTAATCATTGGTTATAACTAAATAATTTTTATGAGATCTAAAACCATGGGGGAATTAGAACAATTGAAGCATGCATTTTGAAGCATTCGTTTTGAAACATCTAGAAGCTAGGCATCAGTCTTTATGTGTTTCCCAGAGTTAGTTTTGACAGTCTCTGTTCAGTACCTTGAGATGTGATAATCTGTGTCTGTGTGACGGACAACTTCATGAGGGATCTGTCTGAATTACCTTCCACCACCTGTGATCCCTGAAAATGTCTTCGGTTGAGGAGTCTGTTTCTTAGCTTCAATAAGCATTTTTCTACGGCTGGCCATGCTTTCCACCTTGTTACCCCTACCCCAGCCAACAACTCAGCAATCCTTGCAGCAGTTTACCCAAGATGTTCTGAGAGAGCTGCCAAATCTGAATCCGTACATATCAGCTGGGCTAGACAATCTGGACCCTCTCTTTCTAAAATTATCTCCCGAAATTGTTGCAACCCCTTTTAATAGCCTACTCAACCTCTCTTTCGTATCGTCTGAGATCTCCAAAGATTGGAAAGCTGCCGCGGTCATCCCCCTCTTCAAAGGGGTAGACACTCTAGACCCAAAATGTTATAGACCTATATTCATCCTGCCCTGCATTTCTAAAATCTTTGAAAGCCAAGTTGACAAACAAACAGATCACTGACTATTTTGAATCCCACCATACCTTCTCTGCTATGCAATCTGGTTTCCGAGCTGGCCATGGGTGCACCTCAGCCAGACTCAAGGTCCTAAACAATATCATAACCGCCATCGATAAAAGACAGTACTGTGCAGCCGTCTTCATCAACCTGGCCAAGGCTTCGACTCTGTCAATCACCGCATTCTCATCGGCAGACTTGGCTTCTCAAATGACTGCCTTGCCTGGCTACCCAACTACTTTTCAGATAGAGTTCAGTATGTCAAATCGGAGGGTCTGTTGTCCGGACCTCTGGCAGTCTCTATGGGGGTGCCACAGGGTTAAATTATCGGTCTGACTATTTTCTCTGTATATATATCAATGATGTCGCTCTTGCTGCTGGTGATTCTCTGATCCAACTCTACGCAGACGACACCATTCTGTATACATCTGGCCCTTCTTTGGACACTGTGCTAACAAACCTCCAAACGAGCTTCAATGCCCTTCTGAGGCCTCCAACTGTTTATAAATGCTAGTCAAACTAAATGCTTGCTCTTCAACCGATTGCTGCCCGCACCCTCCTGCCCGTCTAGCATCACTACTCTGGACGGTTCTGACTTAGAACATGTGGACAACTACAAATACCTTGGTGTCTGGTTAGACTGTAAACTCTCCTTCCAGACTCACATTAAGCATCTCCAATCCAAAATTAAATCTAGAATCGGCTTCATATTTCGCAACAAAGCCACCTTCACTCATGCTGGCAAACATACCCTCATAAAACTGACTATCCTACCGATCCTCGACTTTGGCGATGTCATTTACAAAATAGCCTCCAACACTCCAGCAAACTGGATGTAGTCTATCACAGTGCCATCCGTTTTGTCACCAAAGCCTCATACACCACCCACCACTGCGACCTGTATGCTCTCGTTGGCTGGCCTTCACTACATATTCGTCGCCAAACCCACTGGATCCAGGTCATCTATAAGTTCATGCTAGGTAAAGCCCCGCCTTATCTCAGCTAACTGGTCAACATAGCAACATCCCCCCGTAGCATGGAATGGTGAGCAAAAATCCCAGAACCACACGGGGGGACTTAGTGAATGACCTGCAGAGAGCTGGGACCAAAGTAACAAAGCCTACCATCAGTAACACACTACGCCGCCAGGGACTCAAATCCTGCAGTGCCAGACGTGTCCCCCTGCTTAAGCCAGTACATGTCCAGGCCTGTCTGAAGTTTGCTAGAGAGCATTTGGATGATCCAGAAGAAGATTGGGAGAATGTCATATGGTCAGATGAAACCAAAATATAACTTTTTGGTAAAAACTCAACTGGTCGTGTTTGGAGGACAAAGAATGCTGAGTGCTGCTGACTACTTGGTGGGTGGAGGGGTGTGTATGTGTGTGTGAGAGCCTTACAGATATTGATTTTGGTCTAGTAAACTGCAATGCTCTCTCTCACACTATCTCTCAATTCAATTAAGGGGCTTTATTGGCATGGGAAACTTGCCAAAACAAGTGAAATAGATAATAAACAAAAGTGGCATAAACAAAAATAAATCTAGAGTAAACATTACACTTAATAAAGTTCCAAAATAATAAAGACATTTCAAATGTCATATTATGTACTGAATATATATACAGTGTTGTAATGATGTGCAAATAGTTAAAGTACAAAAGGGAAAATAAATATAGGTTGTATTTATAATGGGAATGGTTCTTCACTGGTTGCCCTTTTCTTGTGGCAACAAGTCACAAATCTTGCTGCTGTGATTGCACACTGTGGTATTTCACGCAAAATACATGGGAGTTGTTCCAAATTGGATTTGTTTTCGAATTCTTTGTAGGTCTGTGTAATCTGAGGGAAATATGTGTCTCTAATATAGTCATACTATCACGTTTGAAGGTAAGACCCAGGTGCAGACAGTATCGAAGTAACAAAAGTTTATTTGATCGAACACGGGCAGGCAAAGGTACAGGACGGCAGGCAGGCTCAGGGTCAGGGCAGGCAGAAAGGTAAAAAGGTAAAAAGACAAGACAAGAGCAAGGGGAAAAACACTTGTAGATTTGAAGAAAAAATGAACTGGCAACAGACAAATAGAAAACACAGGTATAAATACACAGGGGATAATGGGGGAGATGGGCGACAGGTGAAAGAGATCAGGAGTGGCAGGAGGTTAGGAAGTGCAGCACAGTTTCCACCTTATCTCTCTCTGTTGCTGTCTCTCACTCTCTCTCACTCTCTCAATTCTCAATTTCTCAATTTAAGGGCTTTATTGGCATGAGAAACATATGTTAGCATTGCCAAAGCAAGTTAAGTAGATAATACTCTCTATCACTCTCTCTCACTCTCTCGCTCTCACACGCTCTCACACGCTCTCACACTCTCTCTCTTTGTATCTCTCTCACTCTCTGTCTCTCACTCTCTCAACTCTCAATTTCTCAATTTAAGCATTGCCAAAGCAAGTGAAGTAGATAATAGTCTTACTCTCTCTCTCTCTCTCACTCTCTCTCTCTCTCTCTCTCTCTCGCAAGCTCTCTCACATGCTCTCGCTTTCTCTCTCTCTCTCTCTCTCTCTCTCTCTCTCTCTCTCTCTCTCACTCACTCACTCACTCACTCACTCACTCACTCACTCCCTGTCTCACTCACTCTCTCCCTGTCTCTGTCTCACTCACTCTCTCCCTGTCTCTGTCTCACTCACTCTCTCCCTGTCTCTGTCTCACTCACTCTCTCCCTGTCTCTGTCTCACTCACTCTCTCCCTGTCTCTGTCTCACTCTGTATCTCTCTTTCTCTGTCTCACTCTGTATCTCTCTTTCTCTCACACACACACTCTCTAACACACTCTTCACACTTTCTCTAGTACTCTCTCTCTCTCTCTCTCTCTCTTTTTACTCTCTCCCTCTTTACTCTCTCCCTCTCTCTTTACAGCAGATGGCGCTGTGCCATAATATCATACATTTCACCATAATCCACTTCACAGAACACAATAAATGACCAGGCCCAAAATAAAGAAATAAAAAAGACACTGTGAATTTATGTTTGACATGAAGTCTGGGGTTGACTTTCAGTGCATGGAAAGTACTCTGGAGAGTGGAGTGTTTGTTAGTGGGTGGGCTTTTGGGTCTGATTCAATTCAGACAGGGCCAGGCTCAGCTGGGCATTGATTGGCATGATGACAGCCAGCCAGTGCGGAGGAGTTAGAGCAGTAGTGTGCAGTAGTTTCATGGAAGACTCATTGGAGACCTGAATACAACGCTAAAGAAAAAACTAGCTTAGAATGGAATTCTCCTTTTGACCAGGAACAGCTGCTCATGTGACTTGTAAAGGATTTCTTTGCTCAATGTTACAGGAAAAGCAGGATTTTTGTCAAGCGATTTGGTCACTATGTTCAGGGATATAGATACTGTGGTTCCAGTCTGAGGAAACATTTAAACAGATGACAAATCATCTACATATTCTGTCTGACAGCATTGGATATTTAGTTATTATTTTGTTTTCTGGTCATGATTATGTCATTATTTTGTAATGACCTTTTAATTTTGAGTAAATATTGAGTAAATGAAACATAACATAATATCATTGATTCATCAGGCTCATCCTATGCTCTGTAATTAGGTTAGCAGAGAGATCCATCTTTCTGGTGAATCATTCTTTTGCCTCTAAAACACAGTATGTAGAAACTGCCCTAACCATGAGTCCAGAGTCAGCTATGTTTTAAACTCCCTAATGGGTAGTGTTAAACTTGGAGTTAGGGGTAATCTTATCCTGGATCTGTGGTTAGGGACTTACACCTTCTACTTCTATGCCTTGCCCCCGCGGCCCCGCCCCGCCCTGACCCGAGTCCCATTCTGGTGCCGCTGATAGGGGCAGCTGGAGACCTTTATCAGCCCCCTCCCTCCCTTTCTGAGAAACCTGGGCTGACCTCTCCTCTTCCAGACCTGGGCCATGACCACTGGAGTTCCAACCATACATATACAGACAAATGGAAATTAGGCACATCTGGTTTTAACAAAAATTGTGTGGTTCTACAGTAAATATAAAGCAATAAATACCCACAGATGTATGTATCTCTGTTGTTGTTTTTTCCATTTATGTCAGATCTAACCCTACTGTTGTACGCATATGTATGAATATGTATAACCTATGTTTTGCCTACTGTACACTACTGTAGGATAAAGACTATGATCCTACAAAATGTTGCAAGATGTTGGATTCTGGTTTTATTGTAATATGTTTGTTGGGACCCTTGAATTGGAAAACAAAGATTTTGTGGAAACTAGAAAAATGGGCAGGGCAACCACTAGTGCACTGTTCCAAGTGATGAGCAAACCTTCACTGCAACCTGGCTTGGGTTGAAGACCTATATAGAGGCATCTAGTATGGCTCATAAATGGGTCATTGTAGAGAAGTGGTGCAAATAGGTGTCACGCCCTGACCATAGAGAGCCTTTTATTCTCTATTTTGGTTAGGTCGGGTGTGACTAGGGTGGGTGATCTAATGTGGTTACATCTATGTTGGCCTGGTATGGTTCCCAATCAGAGGCAGCTGTTTATCGTTGTCTCTGATTGGGGATCATATTTAGGCAGCCATTTCCCCACTGGTTTTTGTGGGATCTTGTTTTGAGTTAGTGCCTGTTGCACCTCTTATGTTACGGTTCGTTGTTTGTTTCCTTTTTGTTTTGTAAGTTTCACAAAAAATTAAGATGTGGAACTCAGAGCACGCTGCGCCTTGGTCCATCTCTCCACACAGCCGTGACAAAAGGGGGTTGGAAAACAATTCAAATTAGTATCCTATTTCTACCAAATCTTTATCACACACGTCCTCCAACATATGTCAGATAGACATAACCACTACTCACACGTCTTCCAACATATGTCAGATAGACATAACTACTACTCACATGTCTTCCAACATATGTCAGATAGACATAACTACTACTCACACGTCTTCCAACATATGTCAGACAGACATAACCACTACTCACACGTCTTCCAACATATGTCAGATAGACATAACTACTACTCACACGTCTCCCAACATGTCAGATAGACATAACTACTACTCACACGTCTTCCAACATATGTCAGATAGACATAACTACTACTCACACATGTCCTCCAACATATGTCAGATAGACATAACTACTACTCACACGTCTCCCAACATGTCAGATAGACATAACTACTACTCACACGTCTTCCAACATATGTCAGATAGACATAACTACTACTCACACGTCTTCCAACATATGTCAGATAGACATAACTACTACTCACACGTCTCCCAACATGTCAGATAGACATAACTACTACTCACACGTCTTCCAACATATGTCAGATAGACATAACTACTACTCACACGTCTTCCAACATATGTCAGACAGACATAACTACTACTCACACGTCTTCCAACATATGTCAGATAGACATAACTACTACTCACACGTCTTCCAACATATGTCAGATAGACATAACTACTACTCACACGTCTCCCAACATGTCAGATAGACATAACTACTACTCACACGTCTTCCAACATATGTCAGATAGACATAACTACTACTCACACGTCTTCCAACATATGTCAGATAGACATAACTACTACTCACACGTCTCCCAACATGTCAGATAGACATAACTACTACTCACACGTCTCCCAACATGTCAGATAGACATAACTACTACTCACACGTCTCCCAACATGTCAGATAGACATAACTACTACTCACACGTCTTCCAACATATGTCAGATAGACATAACTACTACTCACACGTCTCCCAACATGTCAGATAGACATAACTACTACTCACACGTCTTCCAACATATGTCAGATAGACATAACTACTACTCACACGTCTTCCAACATGTCAGATAGACATAACTACTACTCACACGTCTCCCAACATATGTCAGATAGACATAACTACTACTCACACGTCTTCCAACATGTCAGATAGACATAACTACTACTCACACGTCTTCCAACATATGTCAGACAGACATAACTACTACTCACACGTCTTCCAACATATGTCAGATAGACATAACTACTACTCACACGTCTTCCAACATGTCAGATAGACATAACTACTACTCACACGTCTTCCAACATATGTCAGATAGACATAACTACTACTCACACGTCTTCCAACATATGTCAGACAGACATAACTACTACTCACACGTCTTCCAACATATGTCAGACAGACATAACTACTACTCACACGTCTTCCAACATATGTCAGATAGACATAACTACTACTCACACGTCTTCCAACATATGTCAGACAGACATAACTACTACTCACACGTCTTCCAACATATGTCAGACAGACATAACTACTACTCACACGTCTTCCAACATATGTCAGATAGACATAACTACTACTCACACGTCTTCCAACATATGTCAGACAGACATAACTACTACTCACACGTCTTCCAACATATGTCAGACAGACATAACTACTACTCACACGTCTTCCAACATATGTCAGACAGACATAACTACTACTCACACGTCTTCCAACATGTCAGACAGACATAACTACTACTCACACGTCTTCCAACATATGTCAGACAGACATAACTACTACTCACACGTCTCCCAACATATGTCAGACAGACATAACTACTACTCACACGTCTTCCAACATATGTCAGACAGACATAACTACTACTCACACGTCTTCCAACATATGTCAGACAGACATAACTACTACTCACACGTCTTCCAACATATGTCAGACAGACATAACTACTACTCACACGTCTTCCAACATATGTCAGACAGACATAACTACTACTCACACACTTTGTTTATATTGCATATTTGAAATATTGTCCTGAATTCCTGACCACCCCACTAAACTACTACTGAAATATAGTGGGAAAGTTGCAGTAAAGGGAGAACCAGGCACAGTAATGCTAATTTTGATTAACCTTCTATTACAGATACATTTTACAAAACAATATGCAACATTTTCAAATATAATCTCTATTTTTCTTTTTGGTCAGATGAGACCAAAATATAACTTTTTGGCCTGAGTGCAAAACGATATATCTGGCAAAAACCCAATACATCTTTCCACCCAAAAGAACACCATGCCTACAGTAAAGAACATCATGCCTACAGTAAAGAACACCATGCCTACAGTAAAGAACACCATGTCTACAGTTAAGAACACCATGCCTACAGTAAAGAACATCATGCCTACAGTAAAGAACACCATGTCTACAGTAAAGAACACCATGCCTACAGTAAAGAACACCATGCCTACAGTAAAGAACACCATGCCTACAGTAAAGAACACCATACTACAGTAAAGAACACCATGCCTACAGTAAAGAACACCATGTCTACAGTAAAGAACACCATGCCTACAGTAAAGAACACCATGTCTACAGTAAAGAACACCATGTCTATAGTAAAGAACACCATGTCTACAGTAAAGAACACCATGTCTACAGTAAAGAACACCATGTCTACAGTAAAGAACACCATGTCTACAGTAAAGAACACCATGCCTACAGTAAAGAACACCATGCCTACAGTAAAGAACACCATGTCTACAGTAAAGAACACCATGCCTACAGTAAAGAACACCATGCCTACAGTAAAGAACACCATGCCTACAGTAAAGAACACCATGCCTACAGTAAAGAACACCATGCCTACAGTAAAGAACACCATGTCTACAGTAAAGAACACCATGCCTACAGTAAAGAACACCATGCCTACAGTAAAGAACACCATACTACAGTAAAGAACACCATGCCTACAGTAAAGAACACCATGCCTACAGTAAAGAACACCATGCCTACAGTAAAGAACACCATGCCTACAGTAAAGAACACCATGCCTACAGTAAAGAACACCATAACTACAGTAAAGAACACCATGCCTACAGTAAAGAACACCATAACTACAGTAAAGAACACCATGTCTACAGTAAAGAACACCATGCCTACAGTAAAGAACACCATAACTACAGTAAAGAACACCATGTCTACAGTAAAGAACACCATGTCTACAGTAAAGAACACCATGCCTACAGTAAAGAACACCATGTCTACAGTAAAGAACACCATGCCTACAGTAAAGAACACCATGTCTACAGTAAAGAACACCATGTCTACAGTAAAGAACACCATGTCTACAGTAAAGAACACCATGCCTACAGTAAAGAACACCATGCCTACAGTAAAGAACACCATGTCTACAGTAAAGAACACCATGTCTACAGTAAAGAACACCATGTCTACAGTAAAGAACACCATGCCTACAGTAAAGAACACCATGTCTACAGTAAAGAACACCATGCCTACAGTAAAGAACACCATGCCTACAGTAAAGAACACCATGCCTACAGTAAAGAACACCATGCCTACAGTAAAGAACACCATGTCTACAGTAAAGAACACCATGCCTACAGTAAAGAACACCATGCCTACAGTAAAGAACACCATGTCTACAGTAAAGAACACCATGCCTACAGTAAAGAACACCATGCCTACAGTAAAGAACACCATGCCTACAGTAAAGAACACCATGCCTACAGTAAAGAACACCATGTCTACAGTAAAGAACACCATGCCTAAATGTGTGTCACGCCTTGGTCTTAGTATTTTGTGTTTTCTTTAATTATTTGTTCAGGCCAGGGTGTGACATGGGGTTATTGTATTGTCTTATTGGGGTTTTTGTAGGCATTGGGATTGTGGTTGATTAGGGGTGTGTCTAGTATAGGCTTGGCTGCCTGAGGCGGTTCTCAATCTGAGTCAGGTGATTCTCGTTGTCTCGGATTGGGAACCGTATTTAGGTAGCCTGAGTTTCACTTTGTATTTCGTGGGTGATTGTTCCTGTCTATGTGTTTTCACCAGATAGGGCTGTTTAGGTTTTCGTTACGTTTTATTTATTTTGTAGTGTTTGTATTGATTCGTGTTTTACGTTTGTTTATTAAAACATGGATCGAAATCTACACGCTGCATTTTGGTCCGACTCTCCATCTCATATAGAAAACCGTAACAATGTGTTTACGAATAAGAAAGATAAGGTCCTTATGCTTCCAAAATCGTACTGCAAGTGATGCATGTTAATGTTCAGACCAATGTTCAAAACTCCTACGTAGCCTACCTAAAGAAGACGCCTTCATCAATAACTTTTATGTGATGGAACTGAGAGTCATTATCAAGGGCTACTTTGTGACACACCGACTACAATTTCACACATTCACCCAAACCACTGTATTCTGTGCATTTTACGCAGACCTGTACCGTGCATCTTTCCATACATTTATCTACAGTTGAAGTCAGAAGTTTACTTACACCTTATCCCAGTCTGCTGTTCCCACATGCTTCAAGAGGGCCACCATTGTTCCTGTTCCCAAGAAAGTTAAGGTAACTGAGCTAAATGACTACCGCCCCGTAGCACTCACTTCCGTCATCATGAAGTGCTTTGAGAGACTAGTCAAGGATCATATCACCTCCACCCTACCTGACGCCCAAATAGGTCCACAGACGTCGCAATCGCAATCACACTGCCCAAACCCATCTGGACAAGATGAATACCTATGTGAGAATGCTGTTCATTGACTACAGCTCAGCATTTAACACCATAGTACCCTCCAAACTTGTCATCAAGCTCGAGACCCTGGGTCTCGACTCCGCCCTGTGCAACTGGGTCCTGGACTTCCTAACGGGCCGCCCCCAGGTGGTGAGGGTAGGTAACAACATCTCCACCCCGCTGATCCTCAACACTGGGTGTTGACACAAGGGTGCGTTCTCAGCCCTCTCCTGTACTCCCTGTTCACCCATGACTGTGTGGCCATGCATGCCTCCAACTCAATCATCAAGTTTGCAGACGACACTACAGTGGTAGGCTTGATTACCAACAACGACGAGACGACCTACAGGGAGGAGGTGAGGGCCCTCGGAGTGTGCTGTCAGGGAAATAATCTCACACTCAACGTCAACAAAACAAAAGGAAATGATCATGGACTTCAGGAAACAGCAGAGGGAGCACCCCCTATCCACATTGACGGGACAGTAGTGGAGAGGGTAGAAAGTTTTAAGTTCCTCTGCGTACATATCACGGACAAACTGAAATTGTCCACCCACAGTGACAGCGTGGTGAAGAAGGTGCAGCAGCGCCACTTCAACCTCAGGAGGCTGAATAAATGTGGCTTGTCACCAAAAACACTCCAAACTTTTACAGATGCACATCCGAGAGCCTCCTGTCGGGCTGTATCACCGCCTGGTACGGCAACTGCTCAGCCCATAACCGCAAGGCTCTCCAGAGGGTAGTGAGGTCTGCACAATGCATCACCGGGGGCAAACTACCGGCCCTGCAGGACACCTACACCACCCGATGTCACAGGAAGGCCAAAAAGATCATCAAGGACAACAACCACCCGAGCCACTGCCTGTTCACCCCGCTATCATCCAGAAGGCGAGGTCAGTACAGGTGCATCAAAGCAGGGACCGAGAGACTGAAAAACAGCTTATATCTCAAGGCCATCAGACTGTTAAACAGCCATCACTAACATTGAGTGGCTGTTGCCAACATACTGACACAACTCCAGCCACTTTAATAATGGAAAAATTGATGCAATAAATGTATCACTAGCCACTTTAAACAATGCCACTTCATATAATGTCTATACCCTAAATTACTCATCTCATATGTATATACTGTTGTCGTGACGTTGTATTAGTTAATGTGACGACTGTTGCTCATCGAATGATTAAAAGTTTCTAATTGCGTGATTAACTGAATCAAGCAATTATTAACTCATTATCCTGGGGCACCATGGGAAAATTAGTTTTATTGAGTTTCTATTTCCCAAATTAACTCAAAGAATATCAGAATATCGATTTTACAACCGTAGCTAATTAATCAGTTTCCTCTACAGTCTCATTCTGAACATCGCATAATCTGGGAATCTGCACGGACCCGGGTCTCACCAATGAGTTCGTACCACACCAAGATTTCTTTGTCTTCAACCTTGGGTTGAGTTTTTTTTTTTTTTTTTTTTTACTTTTTAGACCTCGGCTGCAGCTTGGGTCACTTAGTCTGATATGTTAATTCTTCACTCACATGTCTTATACCCTCGGGTCAGAAGTGGGCGTAACTGCCTTTAGGGCAATTCTCTGGGCGTACTAAGTTAAGAGGCAAGGTCTAGATTTTACTCAAATCCAATTTTAGACAACTAACTTCACATTTCATCTTTATCAAAACATTTTCTTTGATTTAGACATTTTCCACAAAACCTACAATGTATAAACACCAAGAATATCCTAGGAAAACTTTAACAGTTACAATTTTTTCCTAATAACGTCATCTATTAACCTTTAATAACAAAACAAAAATGAAATACATTTTCATATTCCATCTATCGTCATGACCACCATTGTGGCTGATGGAAACCATTGTTCCAAAGTCCCTTTATTTCATGTTTAATGTTCTGAGGTTGGTTCTCCATAGTAACAGGACAAAGAGTTGTTGTCTGTGGCCTAAGATTTACCAGGGGCGTGAGGGGTCATAAAACCCCCACATCTTCAGACCCCTAGATCTCTCCTCCTCTGTTGGGGTTGAGAGATAATCTGTAGGGTTGTGGTCTCCTGTAACCTGACCTGATCAGGACAGTCATGACACTGTATTCTATACCATCTACTGCATCTTGCCATCTTGATGTAATGAATGTATCCCTAGCCACTTTAAACAATGCCACTTTCATATGTTTACATACCAACATTACTCATCTCATATGTATATACTGTCCTCTATACCATCTACCGCATCTTGCCTATGCCGATTTATACCATCACTCATTCATATATTTTTTAATGTACATATTCGTATTCATTCCTTTACACTTGTGTGTATAAGTTAGTTGTTGTGAAATTGTTAGGTTAGATTACTCATTGGATATTACTGCATTGTCGGAACTAGAAGCACAAGCATTTCGCTACACTGGCATTAACATCTGCTAACTATGTGTATGTGACAAACACATTTGATTTGACCTTAGCCAAATACATTTAAACTCAGTTTTTCACAATTCCTGACATTTAATCCTAGTAAAAAAAATCCCTGTTTTAGGTCAGTTAGGATCCACACTTAATTTTAAGAATGTGAAATGTCAGAATAATAGTTGAGAGAATGATTTATTTCAGCTTTTATTTCTTTCATCACATTCCCAGTGGGTCAGAAGTTGACATACACTCAATTAGTATTTGGTAGCATTGCCTTTCAATTGTTTAACTTGGGAAAAATGTTTTGGGTAGCCTTCCACAAGCTTCCCACAATAAGTTGGGTGAATTTTGGCCCATTCCTCCTGACAGAGCTGGAGTAACTGAGTCAGGTTTGTAGGCCTCTTTGCTCACACACGCTTTTTCAGTTCTGCCCACAAATGTTCTACAGGATTGAGGTCAGGGCTTTGTGATGGCCACTCCAATACCTTGACTTTGTTGTCCTTAAGCCATTTTGCCACAACTTTGGAGGTATGCTTGTCATTGTCCATTTGGAAGACCCATTTGCGACCAAGCTTTAACTTCCTGACTGATGTCTTGAGATGTTTCTTCAATATATCCACATATTTTTCCTCCTCATGATGCGATCTATTTTGTGAAGGGCACCAGTCCCTCCTGCAGCAAAGCACCCCCACAACACGTGCTTCACGGTTAGGATGGTGTTTTTTTCGGCTTGCAAGCCTCCCCCTTTTTCCTCCAAACATATTGATGGTCATTATGGCCAAACAGTTCTATTTTTGTTTCATTAGACCAGAGGGCATTTCTCCAAAAAGTCTGATCTTTGTCCCCATGTGCAGTTGCAAACCGTAGCCTGGCTTTTTTATTATAGGACTATTTTTACTGTGAATATAGATACTTTTGTACCAGTTTCCTCCAGCATCTTCACAAAGTCCTTTGCTGTTGTTCTGGGGTTGATTTGCACTTTTCGCACCAAAGTGTGTTAATCTCCTGGAGACAGAACGCGTGGTCCCATGGCGCGGCTGTGTGGTCCCATGGCGTTATACTTGCGTAATATTGTTTGTACAGATAAACATGGTACCTTCAGGCATTTGGTAATTGCTCCCACAGATGAACCAGACTTGTGGAGGTCTACAATTTTTTTCTGAGGTCTTGGCTGATTTCTTTTGATTTTCCCATGATGTCAAGCAAAGAGGCACTGGGTTTGAAGGTATGCCTTGAAATACAGTGCCTTGCGAAAGTATTCGGCCCCCTTGAACTTTGCGACCTTTTGCCACATTTCAGGCTTCAAACATAAAGATATAAAACTGTATTTTTTTGTGAAGAATCAACAACAAGTGGCACACAATCATGATGTGGAACGACATTTATTGGATATTTCAAACTTTTTTAACAAATCAAAAACTGAAAAATTGGCCGTGCAAAATTATTCAGCCCCCTTAAGTTAATACTTTGTAGCGCCACCTTTTGCTGCGATTACAGCTGTAAGTCGCTTGGGGTATGTCTCTATCAGTTTTGCACATCGAGAGACAGAATTTTTTTCCCATTCCTCCTTGCAAAACAGCTCGAGCTCAGTGAGGTTGGATGGAGAGCATTTGTGAACAGCAGTTTTCAGTTCTTTCCACAGATTCTCGATTGGATTCAGGTCTGGACTTTGACTTGGCCATTCTAACACCTGGATATGTTTATTTTTGAACAATTCCATTGTAGATTTTGCTTTATGTTTTGGATCATTGTCTTGTTGGAAGACAAATCTCCGTCCGAGTCTCAGGTCTTTTGCAGACTCGATCAGGTTTTCTTCCAGAATGGTCCTGTATTTGGCTCCATCCATCTTCCCATCAATTTTAACCATCTTCCCTGTCCCTGCTGAAGAAAAGTAGGCCCAAACCATGATGCTGCCACCACCATGTTTGACAGTGGGGATGGTGTGTTCAGCTGTGTTGCTTTTACGCCAAAGATAACGTCTTGCATTGTTGCCAAAAAGTTCAATTTTGGTTTCATCTGACCAGAGCACCTTCTTCCACATGTTTGGTGTGTCTCCCAGGTGGCTTGTGGCAAACTTTAAACAACACTTTTTATGGATATCTTTAAGAAATGGCTTTCTTCTTGAAACTCTTCCATAAAGTCCAGATTTGTGCTATATACGACTGATTGTTGTCCTATGGACAGAGTCTCCCACCTCAGCTGTAGATCTCTGTAGTTCATCCAGAGTGATCATGGGCCTCTTGGCTGCATCTCTGATCAGTCTTCTCCTTGTATGAGCTGAAAGTTTAGAGGGACGGCCAGGTCTTGGTAGATTTGCAGTGGTCTGATACTCCTTCCATTTCAATATTATCGCTTGCACAGTGCTCCTTGGGATGTTTAAAGCTAGGGAAATATTTTTGTATCCAAATCCGGCTTTAAACTTCTTCACAACAGTATCTCGGACCTGCCTGGTGTGTTCCTTGTTCTTCATGATGCTCTCTGCGCTTTTAACGGACCTCTGAGACTATCACAGTGCAGGTGCATTTATACGGAGACTTGATTACACACAGGTGGATTGTATTTATCATCATTAGTCATTTAGGTCAACATTGGATCATTCAGAGATCCTCACTGAACTTCTGGAGAGAGTTTGCTGCACTGAAAGTAAAGGGGCTGAATAATTTTGCACGGCCAATTTTTCAGTTTTTGATATGTTAAAAAAGTTTGAAATATCCAATAAATGTCGTTCCACTTCATGATTGTGTCCCACTTGTTGTTGATTCTTCACAAAAAAATACAGTTTTATATCTTCATGTTGGAAGCCTGAAATGTGGCAAAAGGTCGCAAAGTTCAAGGGGGCCGAATACTTTCGCAAAGCACTGTACATCCACATGTACACCTCCAATTGACTCAAATGATGTCAATTGGCCTATCAGAAGCTTATAAAGCCATCACAACTTTTTCTGGAATTTTCCAAGCTGTTTAAAGGCACAGTCAACCTAGTGTATGTAAACTTCTGACCCACTGGAATTGTGATACAGTGTTTTATAAGTGAAATAATCTGTCTGTAAACAATTCTTGGAAAAATTTCTTGGGTCATGCACAAAGTAGATGTCCTAACTGACTTGCCAAAACTATAGTTTGTTAAAAAGAAATTAGTGGAGTGGTTGAAAAACTAGTTTTAATGACTCCAACCTAAATGTATGTAACCTTCCGACTTCAACTGTATGGTTAACCTATTCCAATAATTTTGCAATTCCAATGTTTTCATGGTCTATTTACCCAAACTTGGTGGGAATGAAGCTGACATCAGAGGTCTCTCTTGGACCTGTTGTCAGTAGGGCTGTACAATTCATTGATTTAAAAAAAATCTAAATTGCAATTATGACATTATGGCAATTATAAAGGCAGTTACGTAATGTTCAAATGTAATAAGGGTCCCTCGTGAAAACTCTGATCAACACTGCAACAACAACTTCTACTGTACCTTTTATTAGTTCTTATGCCAGTTCTTATGCCAAACAACGCCAACCATAGAATCAGAATACTGATGTTATTTTCTATTATTCCAACAGATCACCCAAGCGTTTTGATCTAAATAGTAAAATCGTAATAGCAATTTCTTTTAAAATCAGAATTATTTGCCCATATCTTGCAACCCTAGTATGATATGACGCCCAAATCCAGACCTTTCCTTTATCACTGTATCACAGGATGATGACGACTTTTCCCGGGACAAAGACATACTTACAACAGGTGTATCTCACTGGTCACCCCCAAAGCCAATTCCTCCTTTGGCCGCCTCTCCTTCCAGTTCTCTGCTGCAAATGACTGGAACGAACTACAAAAATCACTGAAACTGGAGACACTTATCTCCCTCACTAGCTTTAAGCATCAGCTGTCAGAGCAGCTCACAGATCACTGCACCTGTACATAGCTGTACATTCTACTTTGCACATTCATCTACTGCACATCTACCATTCCAGTGTTTAATTGCTATATTGTATTTACTTTGCCACCATGGCCTATTTATTGCCTTACCTCCCTTATCTCACCTCATTTGCACACATATAGACTTGTTTTTCTACTGTATTATTGACTGTATGTTTTGTTTACTCCATGTGTAACTCTTTGTTGTTGTATGTGTCAAACTGCTTTGCTTTATCTTGGCCAGGTCGCAATTGTAAATGAGAACTTGTTCTCAACTGGACTACCTGGTTAAATAAAGGTGAAATAAATAAATACTTCATCCATCTGGACATCAGACCCCGGTCCCGCGGGAAGATGATCGTTCTTGCAATAGCAGAGTGTTCCAAAGACATCAGCTCCATGATGGTCACCCTGGCACCACAAGCCTACCAACTGAAAATAGACCCCTGCAACTTCAAGGTGGCTCCCCTATTTCTTTTGATGTACTATTCCAACAGATATTAGATATTCAATTAACATGTTTGACACCCATGATTACTTTGTGTATGTTCATTTCTACAGTAATTATTATTCAACATGTCCTCATCTGGGATTTGAACTCTCAAACTCTTGGTTCACAGCATTCCGATTTTCCTGCTACTCCACCATAAATTCACCTGTATTCCTACACTTTGGACTTAAAAGTACATCTCAGCTTTGTATAGTAGTGATTCAGGAGTATCATTAAAACAGAATAAAATGCCCCACCAACATTAGACAACTATACGGAAAATCCTCAAATTGATTAAATAAGTTAATTAAAGCATTGATGAGAGAATAGTCAGATTAACTGATAACTAAAATAGCAGTCAGATGGCACTCTGTTGCTCAGTGGAGAGATCTATTATAGGTCATGAATGGTTAGGCGACTTCTGAGAATGCTTCAAACTTATTGATGCAGTAGAAAGTTCAGGTAACCCAAATCCAGAGGTTGTGAGTTCACATTCTGGTACGGGTCATATTGAAAACTTCAGGACTAATTGATCATGTCAAATGTAATCATATTGTTATTGATTCAACATTTGCACACTATTTTAGCTGACCAGCATACCACTTACCTTAAAACCAACATACATACAATTTCAGTACTTCCCTTACAAAAAAAGTGAAGATAACTGTTTTCACATGTTGAGCCAAAATGTTAATATGCAGCCCATAGCTCCTCCTCCTTATAGCTCAATCACAGGCCTACATCATGCCGTTTGTTATTTGTTCCTTTGTGTTTTGTTTATTTTTCGCACAGCTTCTTTGTCACTGTATTTTCGTGACTTTGGCGGCTCGCATGGGTGATGAGTTCACTCCTGTCTCGCCCGCAGCCATGGACAAGTACCTCTCGGTCTTTGCAGCCCTCCTGGCAGAGAAATACAGATAAGGAGATTAATATAAACCAAATGTTGCTGTTTCATTAACTTAGTATACATATTTTATTCGTGTGGTTTTATTTTGTAATAAAACAACAGATGGATATAATTTGTTGAAGGCTAAATTAAGTATAATGTGTTGTAAAAAAATGTATTTTAATTATTACATTATTGACATCATTGTGGCGCAACTCAAGTTGTTGTACAACTTGAAGTGAAAATCTCAATCTCAATATTTTTTTGTTGTTGTCCTGTGCTGTTGTAAATCAAACAAATACATGCGTGAACACCAAAAGTTTTTTCAACGTCAACTTACTTGAAAATAAATAGTGAATCGTGCAAGGGTGCCAATATATTATAGCGCAACTAGGCCTACGTGAGGCACATCGGGCCTATGTGAGGCCCATCACGTATGTAAACATATATCATCTGAAGCTATAAATAACAATGTTATCATTTGTGTCTCCTTTTGGAAAATGTTTTATTCATCACTGATTTAAATTTAGATTATTGCCACATTAATTAAATTAATGTTCTATCAGTTTAAAAAATTAACACGTAGGCATGTTTATCATGGCAAGAAAGAAGTTCGAGAGTTCTCCTTTTTGAGCTTCATTTGGAGTCAATAATGGGTGGAGGTCTTACTGTTGGAGATAACACAGATGCGTGTTTTTTTGTTGCAGATACAGGCATCTACAAAGAATACGCAAACGGAGCGACAGAGCGTATAGCGCAGTGTCGCAATGCCGTTTTTCGTTACAAAATGTTCTGCTCCTTGTAGTGCGGTCCTAAATTCGACTTTTCCCGTGTCACATGAAAATTGTAACGCACAGTATCTTACCTTCCGTAGCGGTGGGGACAGTGCTGTGCAGACAATGAAGCTTGCTTTGTTCCTTGATCTGATCTACACGCTATGCATCAAAGTAGCCTATTTTGCATTGATAAGCAAATATAATCTCAGCGAATGTTCAAACAATAAACCAAACAACATTGTAGCCTTATTAGAATCCCTTCCAAAATGTATTTTGTTTAGAAGTAGTAATTAGTGATTCCAGGTTACTGGTAAAAACAGTTGCGAAATACAGTGCCTTGCAGAGGTATTCAGACCCCTTGGATTTTTTTCACATTTTATTCTGTTACAAAGTGGGGTTAAACTTGATTTCATTTATATATTTTTTGTCAACAATCTACACAAAATAATGTCGAAGTGGAATAAAAAAAACGACATAAAAAATTATTAAAATTACATAACGAAAATGTAGTCATAGAATAAGTATTCAGCTCCCTGAGTCAATACATGTTAAAAACACTTTTGGCATCGATTACAGCAGTGAGTTATCTTGGGTAAGTCTATAAGAGCTTTCCATACCTGGATTGTGCAATATTTACCCATTATTCTTTTCAAAATTATTCAAGCTCTGTCAATATGTTGAGGATCATGACTAGACAGCGATTTTCAAGTCTTGCCATAGATTTTCAAGCAGATTTAAATCAAATCCATATATTTTCAAGCAGATTTAAATCAAAACTGTAACTTGGCCACTCGGGAAAATTCACTGTCTTAGTTAACAACTCCAATTTGGCCTTGTGTTTTAGGTTATTGTCCTGCTGAAAGGTAAATTCCTTTCCCAGTCTCTGGTGGAAAGCAGACTGAAACAGGTTTTCCTCTGGGCTTTTGCCTGTGCAAATCCCATATATTTTTATACTGATAAATTCCCCAGTATTTGCCGATGTCAAGCATACCATACATACCATGATGCAGCCACCACCATGTTTGAAAATAAGGAGGCAGTAAATCAGTGATGTGTTTTGTTGGATTTGCCCCAAACATAAGGCTTTGCATTAAGGCCAAAACGTGTATTCCTTTGCTTTGCTTATTACTTTACTGTCTTGTTGCATACAAGATGCACGTTGTGGAATATTTGTATTCTGTAAATGTGTATTCTTCTTTTCACTCTGTCATTTAGGTCATTATTGTGGAGTCACTACAATGTTGTCGATCCATCCCTAGTGTTCTACCATCACAGACATTGAACTCTGTAGCTGTTTTAAAATCACCAATGACCTCATGGTAACATCCCTGAGAAGTTATATTCCTGTCCTGCAGCTCAGTTCAGAAGGTCAACAGTATCTTTGATGTGACTGGGTGGTTTAATATATAATCAACAGCATAATTATTAACTTGACCATGCTAAATGAGATATTCAATGTCTGATTTGTTATTGTTACCCATCACTGCCCTTATTTTTTAAAATAAAAAATGTAACTAGACAAGTCAATTAAGAACTAATTCTTATTTGCAGTGACGGACTGCCGGGGAACAGTGGGTTAACTGCCTTGTTCAGGGGCAGAACGACAGATTTTTACCTTGTCAGCTCGGGGATTCGATCCATCAACCTGCCATCCCACTAGGCTACCTGAAGCTGGTCTCTGAATCCCTGGTCTTTGTAGTTGAATCTGCGCTTGAAATTCAATACTTGACTGGGGGACCTTACAAATGTTATGTATGGGTGACAGAGGAAGGGTTAGTCATTCAAAAATCATGTCAACCCCTATATTTCACACTGAGTGAGTCCATGCAATTTATTATGTGATATGTTAAGCCAAATACTCCTGAACTAATTTAGGCTTGCCTAAACAAAGGAGCTGAATACTTACGCAACGACTTTGTAACACAATAAAATGTGAAGAAATGTAAGTGGTCTGAATACTTTTGCAATTTACTGCTTTCTCTCCAAGACCAAAACTTGATGACATTCTATTTTTAGCGAATATGGGAGGAGCAATACATTGACGCAGCATAACAAACGGGGATAGGTTTTTGTAGGTTACACCCGTAAGTATAACAATATTTGCCAGGGCATATTATTTAATTATACATCTGATTATTTCACATGGTATGTGGGAAGCTAATCAACTTCACAAAATCAATTCAACTTCCAAATTGCTGTCTTGGTTTAGCTTGGCATTAAACAAGCAGCCTATTTTGCATTGATCACCAAATATAATCACAGGGACTGTTCTAACAATAAACCAAGCGAGGATGATGTTGTAGGTTACACTGGCAAATATAAGAATATTTGCCAGGGCATATTATTTAATAATAAATCTGATTATTTAATGTGAAAATGTCAGAAGCTTAAAGGCTAGCTTGCAGTGTTTAGCCAACTAGCTAGCAAGACAATACTCTTTTTTTGCTTTCTCAACAAATGAGAAGGCAACAAAAAAAAAACAAGAATCCACCCAAAAAGGTATTTTGTTTAGAAGTAATAACTAGTGATTATAGGCTATAGTGAAATAGTAGTGTTTTCTTCCCAGGCATAATGCAATACATATTAAATGTGTTGTTTTTTTTAAGTACAAGGTGTTTGTTAGGTGTTAAGCCTGTGTTATAATATGCTTAAAATGATTCAAAGACAAAAACAACAAGAAAATATTTTGATTGTCTTTGGGAAATAAAGATTTTTTTAAAGGTATTGGTAACATTTCATTCAGTACAGAAATGTGAAGGTTGCTTTATTAATCCTGTCCCATACCCGGGGTAAATTATGCCAATAAACCACTTTTTTTAAACAAGCTATGTTTTAAAAACTGTAATGTTTACATGAATGCTGATTATTTCTAGGGATACACAACATGCTGAAAAATACGTAGATATCTTTGTTAGAAATTAAACTATATTTCCCTTGATGGAGTGACGCTGATTATGAAAAATGGCTCAATTTACCCCACTCCACCCTATACGAGCTTAATGTGGAGTCACTAATGGGTGGAGGGTCTTGCTGTAGGAGATTACACAGATGTGTGTTTGTTGCAGATAACACGTCAGAAGATGGGAAAACTTGGTCCCGATTTTTGGATTGTAACAAACATTTTATTTGTAACGCTTTTCATTCCATTAAAATGTGTACATTTTAGTCATTTAGCAGACGCTTTTATCCAGAGCGACTTAATTATAGCCCATACCCTTGTTATTTCAACTATGAAACAAGTTGCAAATCAGGAAGCAGGGTTGCAATGAAACCAATGCCATGCCATTCTTTTTTTGCAATCATGAGAGACATCGTGACTTATTAATGATTATCAATGCGAACTCATTCAAATGCAATGACAATTATTAAAAATCTCCAAATTATGGCGAAATGGACTAATGGAGAGTAGGCCTGTATTACTAAATAGGCTACTGCATATGTAAACCTCCAATATTTTGCAGGTTACCCTCATGATCTATTTTTTTGTTCCAGAAATGTTTTTTATTTGCAGTTTCACGGAAAACCGCTTGATAGTAGGCCTATAGTCATAAAGGAGGGCCCAATGTTCAACAATGTCTTATCTCCAACCAATCACATTCACGTTTTCGTCTTGGGGGCGGTGTGCAAAAATACCATGAAAATAAAGATTTTTTCCGAATTTGTTCATAATTCTGATTCTCACCAGAACCTAAGCTAAATCATCACGAGCAAACATGGTTGTGTGGACAGATGAAGAGCGCGCAGCCATCTCCGACATCTTCTCCAAGCTAGACTATGACGACGTTGGACCAAAGTGCCTGTCAAGGTAAGACAATAAACTTAACTTGACTTTAATTTGGAGTGTTAGTCCCCCAAATCTCCATCTTCTTCGTCATGTTATGTTGTTGTTCCGCCTCACACTGTTCTCTCCGCTCCCCTCAGGTGTCTAATCGTTTACCCCTGGACCCAGAGGTACTTCGGGGCCTTCGGCAACCTGTACAACGCAGAGGCCATCATGAACAACCCTCTGATCGCTAAGCACGGCATCACGGTGCTGCGCGGTCTGGAAAGAGCTCTGAAGAACATGGACGACATAAAGAACACATACGCGGAGCTGAGCATTCTGCACTCCGAGAAACTGCGCGTGGATCCAGACAACTTCAAGGTAAGATACAAAAGTTTTTTTTTGCGCGTGCAAAGTAAAGCATATTATGTTATTACACCACTCGATCAAGCTACCCCCAAATACATTCTAAACATCTCTCTTCTGCTTTGGTTTGATCTATTTTACAGCTGTTGTCTGACTGTCTGACCATCGTCATCGCTGCGAAGATGGGCACCGCCTTCACCCCCGAGTATCAGGCATCCTTCCAGAAGTTCTTGTCAGTGGTGGTGTCCGCTCTGGGCAGGCAGTACCACTAGAGTCAGTCCTCTATACCTGACAGAGGAGACATGTGTTTCACCCCTCAATGAAAAATAAAAGAAGCATAGAAGCATCTGTTTGTTGATTTTTTAAAATGTTTATTTTACTCTTGCGTAATTGTATGCATATGGGGCTAGACAAATTGCACTTTAAGCATGGATAATAGAATAAGACAACTTTAAAAGTTAATGTTTTCAATCTTTATTATATTTCTAGATGTTAGATCTACACATTATAAATAATACATTTGTCAAGATGAACAATTTCGCGAATGCATGCACATTGCCTACAAGTTTACAGATTTGGCCCGGCTGAATTGTATAATGTTGCTGGCTGTAAAACGTGACACAATGTGTTTTAACACATAAAAGGTACAAAAACAACTATGAAGTGACCAATGTATTTTCTTTTAACTAATAATAACATGGACCATAAAACGAACATCAACGCATCATGGATGGAATGCTTCTATTAGGATGCAGGACGCTATTTTGTTTGTGTGATTGGTATGGTGTTCCGGGGTCCTTGTTGGTTCCCAGTTTTATGGGAGAGGGGGTGACGACCCTCCCACTCTGTCTGGAATTCTTTCTCTTTGCTCTTGTTTTCCTTAATAGGATATCGGTGGGCGGCGCCGGGAGGGTCGTCAGCGAAATGGGAAATGGGACACACCTGGGCTCGGGTGTGTCCCGGGATAAATACACCTCTTCCCCATTCATTGAGGAGACTCTCCACCCACACTGTTAGATTTTGGTTGTGGCCATTTTGTTTGTTTGCTTTCGGCACCCCTCATTATCAAACGTATGCACGCAACCACTCACTTACACTACTGACTACATGACAATGTACTTAATTTGTTAGTGGATTACATCACAAAAATTACAGTATGATCATTGGATAGATACACATTCACTGTGGATGGGAGCAGTGCTGTCTTGTTGTCCCAATTCATCCATTGTTTGGAATTGTTTGCTCCACAAGATCTAAAACTGAAAGGCTTTGCAAAGACAAGTTGAACAGGGCAGGACAAACTGAACCCAGCTCTATTAGGCAGGGGTGTCAAACTCATTCCACAGAAGGCCGAGTGTCTGCGGGTTTTTGGTTTTTCATTTCAATTAACATCTAGACAACTTAACCAGGTGAAGGGAGTTCCTTAGTAATTTGTGAACTTAATTTATCAATCACGGGTGGAACAAAAACCTGCAGACACTCGGACCTCCCATGGTAGGAGTTTGACACGTGGATTAAAGTAATTAACCACTCAAGCTAGTCTAATCAGGTGTGTAGATGTTGCCCAGAACAAAACCCTGCGCCCACGTGAAACTCCATAGACGGTCGCCTAGCTCGCTAGCTAGTTGAAACTAAGTAGGCCTATAGCTAAGATTTTCATTGAAAACATTGACAGATCAGTGAAAAATGCATAGTGGGTTAAGAAATTTCGTAAAAAGCTATAAATCAATCTCCATTACATACTAGCGATTACAACCACATTGTTTCATTGCATACTTCACTTACCGGGAAAGAAGATGATCGCATGGGAGGATCGGGGACGTTCCAAGTTGCCTTGGTTGAAGTCATAATGCGCGTTTGTCTTGTAGGTCAACATACACAGATTCTGCACAGAATAAGAATATACATTCAAACTGCCTGGAAATGCGTTTCTTAGATGTATTTAATATTATTCTATAAACCGAACGCAGAAAGTACCGCCCCTGCAGCCGATTGTGCTGCTGGCGAACTGGAACGCGCTCTGCACTAGATTGGCTTGAAGTTGCCAATGTACAGTACTGATCTTGGGTCAGTTTTCCATTATTTTCTCGTACGACTTGGGGAGAGAAAGCAACATAACCTGCAAGGGTTTCGATCGGCCAAAATATGTTTTCTGACTGCAATGAGCGCAACAACACACACAAATATTAAGTGAAATCAAGCATAGAAAACAGCATTTGCCAATGATAATGTATTTAAATGTTCCCTGGCAAAGAACCCAATGAGTGTTATTACTAGGAGTGTTCTCTGAACGGTTTCAAAATGCCTACATGTTGAATATCCTATTGTCTGCAGCAAATTAATGTATCAAAAAGCATTGGTTAAATGAGGACATTCATACTACGGAAGTGTGGCGTGGTGGATTGAAAGAAATGTATTTAATGGAAAAATCACCGATAAAATAAATCTGAAGACAGATGTATGTATGTTGGCTAAACATTGGAACCGCTCCTTGAAAAATATTATTGTGTAGACATGACTTATTAGTCGTAAAGCAACCAAACATTTGTTAATGTTATTTTATTTTTTGCATTTATTTCATTAATTGTATTTACTTTAGTTTCTTAATTCTATAGTTATATTGTTTGTTGTAATAGCCTGTATCTCAGACGACCATAACCGTAATAATAATCACCCTACTTACTTCACAAACAATAATTCTACTAGTTGACTGCACCGACACATAGTAGGCTACTGACACTCACTCCGCGGTGGTCGTGAATGGGCATGAGGGCTGGACACGCCGCCACCCAGACCCTACTGTTGTCTATTACACATACTAATGCTTCGTTCAGGTGCTATCGGAGTTTTCGGAAATTCCTAGTTCCGACTGGGAAGTTTCACTTGAATGACCCTCTAAATAGGAATTACAAGTGGGAAATTAGAAAAGGATGTTGCCAATTTTATTGGTTTAAGAATTGTTCCGACTTCAAAAGCACTTGAATACAATCATGTCGGAGTCTCAACTGCCCATTTTCTTATTTCTCACCAGAATGTGAAGCCAGCATAAGACATCATTCAAATCCTAGTCGGTACTAGGAAAATTACATTTCTGACTTGCTAACTGATTGAACGCGTTAAAGTAGACTAAGTATATAACATGATTGACATGACCGTAATAATCATCACGGAAAGGCCTTGGAAGTGCCATAAGTGTAAGCCAACATAATTCATTATTTTACAATAACCTGTTTAACGTAATTACATTCGTTATGAAGAAAATGGTGTACTGTTGCCTACACGAAAAAATAGCCTTTCTGATTACAAGTGCACCAGTATCCCAAAGTATTAAGCATGGAAAACAGCATTGACAATAAAACAATTTTTCCCACGAATTAAGTCGCACGTAAATGTGTTTCTTTTCTCACAAATTCTGTTCAGCAAGTTTAAAACACTATATATAAGCATACAACTACACATTTTAAAACAGGGTTAAATAAAGACACCATTTCTGTATATTCACAACGTTGAATTAGCCATAAAGAAGAACAAAAATGAAATATAGGATATTGTGTCTTTGGTTGTTGCAAAGGCTTGTGTGTAGCCTACTGGTTAAATTGGTGTCTTTTCGCACGAATTATGGAGCACATAAATTCGTGTCTTTTCTCACGAATTAAGCCGCACAAAACTTGCTGAAATGCATTATGTACATACTGCGCGAATTGAATGTGAGATTGTATTGGCAACACATAATCCAAAACACAACCAAAAACAAACTGCAAATGTATCCAACACCTTTGTTGTCACATTGTACCGTAGTTGATGGGCTGTAATTTCAGATCAATTTGACGCCATCGTTTGAGATTTTCTTAGGCCTAATTAAAAGCGTGAGACATAAACTTTTAGTTACAATCAAAACATCGGGACCATGTTTTCCCACCCTCTGACGTGGTATCTGCTACAAACACGCTTCTGTGTAATCTCCTACAAGACCCTCCACCCATTACTGACTCCAAATTAAGCTCCTTTATATCTGGAAGCTTCGTCATTCGTGCGGTGATAAACATGCCTGCGTGTTCATTTAAAAAAAATGATAAGACATTAATTCATTGAAAGTGGCAAGAATCAACATTTAAATCAGCGGTGAATAAAACATGAAATAAAACACGGTGACACGAAAGGATATTAGGGTTATTTATACTTTTGTAGACAGTATTACATGCCTGTCCAAAACAGTAATAATAATAATTTAGATCTTTCACAACGAGGTAAACATTTTTTATCCTGAACCAAATTATTCAGAAATTATTCAGAATTTGGTTGGAGGCAGGGGATTCTTGTTTACTGTGTAATTTTGCTCACGTGGGTAATTCTTGAACGGTGGTGGTCATGCTGTCCCTGGACATTGGCACCAATGTAAAACACTTAAAAAATAGTGGCGAGAATGGGTTCACAGGATGACAGAAAGGACACAAGATCAGTTAGATAACAAAGCAAACGTTCTATCATGTAGGAACTACACTATATATACAAAAGTATGTGGACTCCCATTCAAATATGTCGATTTGTCTATTTCAACCACACCCGTTGTAGTCAATGAGCATTCTCATAGGAGTGCGTTTGAGATTGTGTTATCTGTGGATCTGTTAGGCGGTAATGTGAATTGGAGTGGGCCTAGGGTTTCCGGGATGATGGTGTGGATGTGAGCCATGACCAGCCTTTTAAAGCACTTCATGGCTACCGATGTGAGTGCTACGGGGCAGTGGTCATTTAGGCAGGTTACCTTCGCTTTCTTGGGCACAGGGATTATGGTGGTCTGCTTGAAACATTTAGGTATTACAGACCCAGGCAGGGAAAGTTTGAAAATGTCAATGAAGACACTTGCCAGTGGGTCCGCGCATGTTCTTGGTACACGTTAATCGGTCTGTGTAATGATCGTGCTGTTCAATCAGCTTCTTGATATGCCACACCTGTCAGGTTGATGGATATCTTGGCAAAGGAGAAATGCTCACAGAGATATAAACACATTTGTGCACAGAATGTGAGAGAAATAAGCTTCATGCGGTATGGAACATTTCTGGAGATCTTTTATTTCAACTCGTGAAACAAGGAACAAAAACGTTAACATGTAGCGTATGTTCAGTGTAATTAGCCTGCCTGCCTGCCTGCCTAATATGGTTAGCCTGCCTAATATAACTCGCCTGCCTAATTAGCCTGCCTGCCTGACTAATTGACTAAACTTAACTTCAAATGGCCTAATGTATAAAAGTGGTTTTCTAAACATCTCAAAATTGGCTGCATAGTAAAAATTCAAGAAAACAAAAATGTGCTGTGTGGTTAGGGTTAAAGTTAGGGTTAAAATCTGATTTTAAGAAACTTGCAGAAATAGGCGGGGTTTAGCCATAATTATGACTTTGTGGCTGTGGTAACTAGTGACGACTAGGACATAATTCTAGGCCTCAGGAACTAACACAACCATGAACTTGCTAAAACGCTGAATGCCACTCTGTTCCACATAACATGACAAAGTAGCAGAAACTTAACTGTTGTCATTGTTCATCTGCCAGTTCTATCAGTTCCATATCTACCAACGTCTGTAACAATGTTTACATAAATCAGAATGACTATATAGTCTTGAGGCCCAGAAGCATTTTTGTAATTTTATTTCACCTTTATTTAACCAGGTAAGCTAGTTGAGAACAAGTTCTCATTTACAACTGCGACCTGGCCAAGATAAAGCAAAGCAGTGGGACACTAACAACAGAGTTCCACATGGAATAAACAAACATAGTCAATAATACAATAGAGATAGTCTATATAGAGTGTGTGCAAATGAGGTAGGATAAGGGGGTGAGGTAATAAATAGGCCACAGTGGTGAAATTATTACAGTATGGCAAATTAAACACTGGGGTGATAGATGTGCAAAAGATGAGTATGAAAGTAGCGATACTGGGGTGCAAAGGAGCAAAATAAGTAACAATATGGTGATGAGGTAGTTGGATGGGCTATTTATAGATGGGCTATGTACTGGTGCAGTGATCTGTGAGCTGCTCTGACAGCTGGTGCTTAAAGCTAGTGAGGGAGATATGAGTCTCCAGCTTCAGTGATTTTTGCAGTTCGTTCCAGTCATTGGCAGCAGAAAACTGGAAGGAAAGGAGGAATTGGCTTTGGGGGTGACCAGTGAAATATACCTGCTGGAGCACGTGCTGCTGGTGGGTGCTGCTATAGTGACCAGTGAGCTGAGATAAGGTGGGCCTTTACCTATCAATGAGTTATAGATGACCTGGAGCCAGTGGGTTTGGCGACGGATATGAAGCGAGGGCCAGTCAACGAGAGCATACAGGTCACAGTGGTGGGTAGTATATGGGGCTTTGGTGACAAAACGGATGGCACTGTGAGACTGCATCCAATTTGCTGAGTAGAGTGTTGGAGGCTATTTTGTAAATTACATCGCCAAAGTCAAGGATCGGTAGGATAGTCAGTTTTACAAGGGTATGTTTGCCAGCATGAGTGAAGGAGGCTTTGTTGCGAAATATGAAGCCGATTCTAGATTTAATTTTGAACTGGAGATGCTTAATGTTAGTCTGGAAGGAGAGTTTACAGTCTAACCAGACACATAGGTATTTGTAGTTGTCCACATATTCTAAGTCAGAACAGTCCAGAGTAGTGATGCTGGACGGGTGGGTAGGGTGGGCAGCGATCGGTTGAAGAGCATGCATTTAGTTTTGCTTGCATTTAAGAGCAGTTGGAGGCCACGGAAGAAGAGTTGTATGGCATTGAAGCTCATCTGGAGGTTAGTTAACACAGTGTCCAAAGAAGGGCCAGATGTATCCAGAATGTCTGCGTAGAGGTGGATCAGAGAATCACCAGCAGCAAAAGCGACATCATTGATGTATACTGAGAAAAGAGTTGGCCCGAGAATTGAACCGTGGCACCCCCATAGAGACTGCCAGAGGTCCGGACAACTGGCAGTCCATTTGACACACTAAACTCTGTCAGAGAAGTAGTTGGTTAACCAGGCAAGGCAGTCATTAGAGAAACCAAGGCTGTTGAGTCTGCCGATAAGAATGTGGTGATTGACAGTCGAAAGCCTTGGCCAGGTCGATTAATACAGCTGCACTTTTATCAATGGTGGTTATGATGTCGTTTAGGATCTTGAGCGTGGCTGAAGTGCACCCATGACTAGCTCGGAAACCAGATTACATAGCGGAGAAGGTACGGTGGGATCGGAAATGGTCGGTGATCTCTTTGTTAACTTGGCTTTCGAAGACCTTAGAAAGGCAGGGTAGGATAGATATAGATCTGTAGCAGTTTGGGGCCCTTTGAAGAGGGGGATGACCGTGGCAGCTTTCCAATCTTTGGGGATCTCAGACATTACGAAAGAGAGGTTGAACAAGCTAGTAATAGGGGTTGCAACAATTTCGGCAGATAATTCTAGGAAGAGAGGGTCCAGATTGTCTAGCCCTGCTGATTTGTAGGGTTCCAGATTTTGCAGCTCTTTCAGAACATCAGCTATCTGGATTTGGGTGAAGGAGAAATGGGGAGGCTTGGGCAAGTTGCAGTGAGGGGTGCAGGGCTGTTGACTGGGGTAGGGGTAGCCAGGTGGAAAGCATGGCCAGCCGTATAAAAATGCTTATTGAAATTCTCAATTATCACAGATTTATCGGTGGTGACAGTGTTACCTAGCCTCAGTGCAGTGGGAAGCTGGGTGGAGGTGCTCTTATTCTCCATGGACTTTACATTGTCCCAGAACGTTTTGGAGTTAGTGCTGCAGGATGCAAATTTCTGTTTGAAAAAGCCAGCCTTTGCTTTCCTAACTGCCTGTGTATATTGGTTCCTAAATTCCCTGAAAAGTTGCATATTGCGGGGGCTATTCGATGCTAATGCAGTACGCCACAGGATGTTTTTGTGCTGGTCAAGGGCAGTCAGGTCTGGAGTGAACCACGGGCTGTAACGGTTTTCTTCTGGTGAAAGAGAGGCGGACCAAAATGCAGCGTGGTTAGTTTTGTACATCTCTAATAAAGATGAAAATACAACAATCTACAAAACAAGAACCGTGGCAAAAATGAAACAGTCCTATCTGGTGCGACAAAGACAGAAACAATCACCCACAAAACCCAACACAAAACAGGCTACCTAAATATGGTTCCCAATCAGAGACAATGACTAACACCTGCCTCTGATTGAGAACCATTTCAGGCCAAACATAAGAAATAGACAAACCAGACACACAACATAGAATGCCCACCCAGCTCACGTCCTGACCAACACTAAAACAAGACAAACACACAAGAACGAGGGTCAGAACGTGACACGGGCTATATCTGTTACTGGTTCAATTTTTTTTGAATGGGGCATGCTTATTTAAGATGGTGAGGAAAGCACTTTTAAAGAATAACCAGGTATCATCTACTGACAGAATGAGGTCATTATCATTCCAAGATACCCAGGCCAGGTCAATTAGAAAGGCCTGCCCGCTGAAGTGTTTTAGGGAGCGTTTGACATTGATGGGGGGTGGTCGCTTGACCACAGACCCATTACGGATGCAGGCAATGAGGCAGTGATTGCTGAGATCCTGGTTGAAGACAGCAGAGGTGTATTTGGAGGGCAGGTTGGTTAGGATGATATCTATGAGGGTGCCCGTGTTAACGGATTTGGGGTTGTACATGGTGGGTTGATTGATAATTTGTGTGAGATTGAGAGCATCAAGGTTAGATTGTAGGATGGCCGGGGTGTTAAAAGCGTGTCCCAGTTTAGGTCACCTAACAGCACGAGCTCTGAAGATAGAGGGGGGGCAATCAATTCGCATATGGTGTTTAAGGCACAGCATAATTGCACTTTTTGGACGTTTTCCTATTAGCAATGCTCTTTAGCAACCAGGCTATTGGCCTTGGCCTTTGGTGCTATTAGCCGCTGCATTTGTACATGCCCACCTGTATCCAGAAAGCTCTGTATTAAACCTTTTACGTCTCCTCATTTACCTTTACACAGTCAACTTGCTAATTCGGTCTTCAGTATACAGTATACCAACCACACTGTAGAAGGATCTATAGATGTTTGTAATATATTTGAACTTGTTACCTTCAAAATGGAATTTGAATAAAGAAAAAAACATACGCCAGTAGACCTCCTGCGATAGGACCAGCCCAGTAAACCCAATGGTAGGTCCAGTAGTTGGCCATCACTGCTGGCACCAGAGCCCCGGCTGGCTTCAGACAGGTCCCAGACACATCCCTTCGGCACCAGCACACAGACTGGTTAACTGCTGCACACACTAATATCTAGGATTACAGTCTACACAGAGATGCTGTTTGGTAAAGGGGACATTATCAGGCACATGATACAAACTTGACAATGTTAATGAAACGGACTATTGGTGATTTTTGAGCATGTGGTTATTGTAATAGTCTAGCTAGGGCCAGTTCCAGAGACAGGGCTTAGATTAAGCCAAGAGTAGTCCTTAATGTGTACTAGTTAAACTAGGACATTTAAGTATCTTTCATTAAATTTGGCTTAGTTAGCTGGAGACTATGGAGTCATGGAGTAATAAGGTAAGTAAGCCTAAATGAGAGCACCTAGGCTAAGCATGATTAGGTTAAGTATGAGCACATGCTGTTGGTCTAATGGTGCTCATAAAAACCCGGAATGGAATAGAAAACACAGTGACTGGTGTGAATCTTGAGACAAAACAATGACAGAGGAAAAAATAATTTGTTCAAAAAACTATAGTGAGTATGAAAAAGATACTAAAACTACTTTTGTGGATCCATCCAGTTATTGAAGGTAAAAATAATACTGCTGCTATTGAGCAGAAGAAAGAGTGGTTGGGCTGCAATTTGCAGTGAATTCAATGTAAATGTAAATGTAACCACCAGAAGAGTACAACAACGTCAGTTGAGATATCTTCCTTATTATCAGAATTTCACATTTCTCATATTCATATTTTTGTGACCTCACTTATATTGAATGATATCTGCCTTCAAATACTCTGTGGAATGACATTAAACTGGCTTTAGAAAGAGAGAATGCAGAGATCAGAAGAGAGTGATTTACTACTGCTGGTGGACCACCAAAAAAAGACAAGACTGATGAATTGAGTGACTTGCTGTCTAGAAGAATAGAGCACCAGCAACCTCTGGATGGTATACCAGACGATAACCAACCTCTGGATGGTATACCAGACGATGACCAACCTCTGGATGGTATACCAGACGATGACCAACCTCTGGATGGTATACCAGACGATGACCAACCTCTGGATGGTATACCAGACGATGACCAACCTCTGGATGGTATACCAGACGATGACCAACCTCTGGATGGTATACCAGACGATGACCAACCTCTGGATGGTATACCAGACGATGACCAACCTCTGGATGGTATACCAGACGATGACCAACCTCTGGATGGTATACCAGACGATGACCAACCTCTGAATGGTATACCAGACGATGACCATTTGGACAGATCAGATGAAGAACTCAGCAAAAATGGTACATATACAGTGCCTTGCGAAAGTATTCGGCCCCCTTGAACTTTGCGACCTTTTGCCACATTTCAGGCTTCAAACATAAAGATATAAAACTGTAGTGGAACGACATTTATTTGATATTTCAAACTTTTTTAACAAATCAAAAACTGAAAAATTGGGCGTGCAAAATTATTCAGCCCCCTTAAGTTAATACTTTGTAGCGCCACCTTTTGCTGCGATTACAGCTGTAAGTCGCTTGGGGTATGTCTCTATCAGTTTTGCACATCGAGAGACTGAAATATTTTCCCATTCCTCCTTGCAAAACAGCTCGAGCTCAGTGAGGTTGGATGGAGAGCATTTGTGAACAGCAGTTTTCAGTTCTTTCCACAGATTCTCGATTGGATTCAGGTCTGGATTTTGACTTGGCCATTCTAACACCTGGATATGTTTATTTTTGAACCATTCCAGTGTAGATTTTGCTTTATGTTTTGGATCATTGTCTTGTTGGAAGACAAATCTCCGTCCCAGTCTCAGGTCTTTTGCAGACTCCATCAGGTTTTCTTCCAGAATGGTCCTGTATTTGGCTCCATCCATCTTCCCATCAATTTTAACCATCTTCCCTGTCCCTGCTGAAGAAAAGCAGGCCCAAACCATGATGCTGCCACCACCATATTTGACAGTGGGGATGGTGTGTTCAGCTGTGTTGCTTTTACGCCAAACATAACGTTTTGCATTGTTGCCAAAAAGTTCAATTTTGGTTTCATCTGACCAGAGCACCTTCTTCCACATGTTTGGTGTGTCTCCCAGGTGGCTTGTGGCAAACTTTAAACGACACTTTTTATGGATATCTTTAAGAAATGGCTTTCTTCTTGCCACTCTTCCATAAAGGCCAGATTTGTGCAATATACGACTGATTGTTGTCCTATGGACAGAGTCTCCCACCTCAGCTGTAGATCTCTGCAGTTCATCCAGAGTGATCATGGGCCTCTTGGCTGCATCTCTGATCAGTCTTCTCCTTGTATGAGCTGAAAGTTTAGAGGGACGGCCAGGTCTTGGTAGATTTGCAGTGGTCTGATACTCCTTCCATTTCAATATTATCGCTTGCACAGTGCTCCTTGGGATGTTTAAAGCTTGGGAAATCTTTTTGTATCCAAATCCGGCTTTAAACTTCTTCACAACAGTATCTCGGACCTGCCTGGTGTGTTCCTTGTTCTTCATGATGCTCTCTGCGCTTTTAACGGACCTCTGAGACTATCACAGTGCAGGTGCATTTATACGGAGACTTGATTACACACAGGTGGATTGTATTTATCATCATTAGTCATTTAGGTCAACATTGGATCATTCAGAGATCCTCACTGAACTTCTGGAGAGAGTTTGCTGCACTGAAAGTAAAGGGGCTGAATAATTTTGCACGCCCAATTTTTCAGTTTTTGATTTGTTAAAAAAGTTTGAAATATCCAATAAATGTCGTTCCACTTCATGATTGTGTCCCACTTGTTGTTGATTCTTCACAAAAAATACAGTTTTATATCTTTATGTTTGAAGCCTGAAATGTGGCAAAAGGTCGCAAAGTTCAAGGGGGCCGAATACTTTCGCAAGGCACTGTACCAAAGAAATAAAATTGGTTACTTCCTTTGGTAAATATATTCCAATGTCTGTGTCAATCTTTATTTTTATTTTATTCTAAGGACCATATGCGTTTATTTGTGCTTCTAACAGTGTTCTTTTTCCAGAGGAGAGGAAAGGAATGTGAACAGGTTGGAAGAGCCAGTGCACAGTGAGCGTGTACTCTCCACATCTGCTATAGCATCCCGGAGAGAAGACGCTGCCACCACCTTTCAGCAGAGAACAAAAAAGATGACCATGCATGAAAAGTTAGCCAGAGAATTTCATGAGCATAAAATGAAATATCTGAAGGAAAAACATAAAAGGAAAATGAGGAATCTACAGGTTGAATTGGATATGAAGTTGGAAGAGAGAGGTATGATCCAAAAAGATACAGTAATGAGACAGTTGTGATTACCAGCCATGGTGAACAATATGATATGTAACAAATGTTTTGTCATTTGGATATTCATGAGTGCGAGTATTTTAATCACCACAAACTACATTTTAAACCAGCCTTGGTTTAGTCACTCATTTAATTTTGCTGCACACTATTTTAATTTTGAACAGAACAAACATTATCAAAGCAAAAATAAGCCATAATGAATACATTCCATATTCAAATGCATCTCATCTAGTTGAAGTGCTGCAATGTGAAAGCAACTCTGTGTGCAAGTCCTCATTGGTCATTGCCTGCCTCAGCTATTGGCACATCTGCTTGATCCTGATCTTCCATTGGAGGAATAGCAATGCTACTTCAGGTAGTTGTGCCGCACAGCTGTAGCAATGATCACCTTGCAGCATCTTCTTGGCTTGAAACAAAGTGTATTGAAACAAAGTGTATTGAAACAAAGTGTATTGAAACAAACACTGGAATCGATTTTTCCATACTCCAAAACATATGCTTGACCATCGCTCTCGTGCAGATATGAGCTCTGTTGTATCTTTGCTGCTCAGCTGTTGTGGGATATACTTGTGAAGTGAATAAAAAGTTACTCTGACCATATCCACTGTCACCAAGTAGTGGTCCACTACTTTGTCCTCTCTGAAACTGGGCAACAATGTTTGAAAACTCTAAATTAGGAATACATTCACCCTGAACATTGATGGAAAACCAGTTCTTACGGTTCCTGTACTCTTCAGCATCAGGAGTTGATGGACACTTGATGGGAACATGACATCCATCTATACAGCTAATCACTCCTGGGAAGTGACCATATTCATAGAATTGCACTTTATAGTTGGCAGCATCAGGAAACTTGACGTAAAGACTCCTCAGTTCAGGAGTCTTTACCATTCTACACACAGTTGCTTCACTGGCAGCACACAAATCACCAGCTTCACAATGAAAGATTCCAGATGCCAAAAACCTCAAAGCAATCAGAACTTGGGTGAAGACCTTCCTCTTTGAGACAGAGAGGAAAGTCTAGGTTCAAGCAAAGATACAGTTGAAGTCGGAAGCTTACATACACCTCAGCCAAATACATTTAAACTCAGTTTTTCACAATTCCTGACAACTTTGGAAGTATGCTTGAGGTCAATGTCCATTTGGAAGACCCATTTACGACCAAGCTTTAACTTTCTGACTGATGCCTTGAAATGTTTCTTCAATATATCCACATCAATTTGCTACCTCATGATGCTATCTATTTTGTGAAGTGCACCAAGTCCATCCTGCAGCAAAGCACCCCCACAACAGAATGCTGCCACCCCCATGCTTCAAGGTTGCGATGGTGTTCTTCGCCTTGCAAGCATCCCCCTTTTCCTTCAAACATAACGATGGTCATTATGGCCAAACAGTTTTATTTTTGTTTCATCAGACCAGATGACATTTCTCCAAAAAGTCTGATCTTTGTCCCCATGTGCAGTTGCAAACTGTAGTCTGTTTCTTTTATGGCGGTTTTGGAGCAGTGGTTTCTTCCTTGCTGAGTGGCCTTTCAGGTTATGTCGATATAGGACTCGTTTTTACTGTGGATATAGATACTTTTGTACCTGTTTCCTTCAGCATCTTCCCAAGGTCCTTTGCTGTTGTTCTGGGATTGATTTGCACTTTTTTCACCAAAGTATGTTCATCTCTAGGAGACAGAACACGTCTCCTTCCTGAGCGGTCTGACGGCTGCGTTTGTCCATGGTGTTTATACTTGCGTACTATTGTTTGTACAGATGAACATGGTACCTTCAGGCGTTTGGAAATTGCTCCCAAGGATGAATCAGACTTGTGGAGGTCTACAGTTTTTTTCTGAGGTCCTGGCTGATTTCTTTTGATTTTCCCATGATGTCAAGCAAAGAGGCACTGAGTTTGAAGGTAGGCTTTGAAATACATCCACAGATACACGTCCAATTGACTCAAATTATGTAAATTAGCCCATCGGAAGCTTCTAAAGCCATGACATAATTTTCTAGAATTTTCCAAGCTGTTTAAAGGCACAGTCAACTTAGTGTAAACGTCTGACCCACTTTTTTTTATTTTTTTATTTTTTTTTATTTCACCTTTATTTAACCAGGTAGGCTAGTTGAGAACAAGTTCTCATTTGCAACTGCGACCTGGCCAAGATAAGGCATAGCAGTGTGAACAGACAACACAGAGTTACACATGGAGTAAACAACTAACAAGTCAATAACACAGTAGAAAAAAAGGGGAGTCTATATATACATTGTGTGCAAAAGGCATGAGGTAGGCGAATAATTACAATTATGCAGATTAACACTGGAGTGATAAATGATCAGATGGTTATGTACAGGTAGAGATATTGGTGTGCAAAAGAGCAGAAAAATAAAAATAAATAAATAAAAACAGTATGGGGATGTGTGACGACCCTCCCACTCTGTCTGCCGTATTTTGTCTTTGTTCTTGTTTCCTTCCTTATTAGGATGCCGGTGGGCGGAGTTGAGAGGGTCGTCAGCTACATGGGAAACACCTGGGCCCAGGTGTTTCCCAGGATAAATACACCCCTTCCCCATTCATGGAGGAGACTCTCTCCATGCAGACATTTGTAGATTGTGTTGTGGTTCTTGTTGACTTTTTGTTTGTTTGCTTTGGCACCTTTCAACACCCTGCATTATCACATTCATGCATGCAAAACACTCACTTACGCTACTGATTACTGATTACACACATCATTGTATATTTTCCTTAGTTGCTTTAGTTAATAAATATATTTTGTTACTCCTTATCTCCACGTTGTCTCCCTTTGTTACGGGCTTTGAGCCGGTTCGTGACAAGTGGGGGCTCATCCGGGATATTTGAACTGTTGGTTTGGGAGACCGTGGAAGTACGTGTTTGTTTGTATATTGTGTTTGAGTTTAATAGGCCCAGTATTGGTTGCCTTTGGTTGGGTTGTGTGCTGCGTTGGAGAGAGTATAATGGTTAGTTTCCAGGCCCTGTCTAGCCTGGAAACATTTGTTCTACTTTCTTTTGGGACATCAGCCTGAGGTGAGTAATCGGCTGTGTACCTCAGTGGGAGATTTGGGTAGGGTAGTGGAACTTGCTACCTGGAGCTATAGTTTTTTTCCCCTGATAGGCTTAGCGACATGTTTCATTTTTGGAATATGTTGGGCATGGTTAATGTTTGTTATTTTTGTGTGGTGTCTGTGGACTGAGCAGTTGTCTCGGGGGCACATCCGTGGCTTGGTGGAATTTACCAGCATGCTGGGGAGTTTTTCCTTGCCAGCGGGCTACAGTGCGTAAATTCCCACTGCAAATCTGCACGAAGACTAGGGTTGAGTTATTGTAGGTTTTGGGGAAGCTCCGTATCTCATCTCTCTTCTGTGGTGCTCAGGGTGATTGTCAATTCTCGGGTTATGGTCTGGTGTGCTCAGCAGAGGGGAAGAGCGAATTTTTTTTTTTTGTGTTTTGTTGTTGTAACTATGGCATCTTATATAGATGAATTCATTCGCTTTCCATCTGAGAAATTGTTAGATTTAGGTACTAAAGAACAGCTGTTGAAGGTCGCTGAACACTACAACGTTGAGATTAGTGATAAACGTCTAAAGAATTCTATTAGGTTGATATTGAAGGCCAATCTGATGGAGAGTGGTATTCTTGAAGTTACCACTGAGCCAGCCTCTGCTGAGAGTTTGTCGTCTCCCCATAACGTTACAATGGCCATTCCATCGGTTAGTCCAAGTAGTCTTCTTTTTGAACAGCAGAAAGAACTGCTTTTGTTACAGCTAGAGCATGATCGGCAAAGTAATCGTGAGAAGCTAGAGCATGATCGTGAGAAGCTAGAGCATGATCGTGTAAAGTATGAAAAGGAATTGGCATTTAAACAAGATATGGAGCGTGCTAAAATCAAGTTGCAACAAGAACGTATAGAGTTGGTTAGGGAAGGAAAGATCTCAGGGGAGAGTTTGTTTTGGGAAGGTGATCCAGATTTACCTAGGGGTAGTTCCTCTTTTGGTCGTGCCCCAGAGACATTTGATATTGTTGGGAACTTACGGTTATTGCCTCAGTTTAATGAAAGGGATCCCGAGACATTCTTTTCGTTGTTTGAGCGTGTTGCTGACGCTAGGAGTTGGCCTGATTCTGACCGCACTTTAATGTTGCAGTGTGTGCTGACTGGTAAAGCGCAGGAAGCATATTCAGCTCTTAGTGTACACGACAGTGCCAATTATGAAAAAGTTAAAACGGCTGTGTTACAGATTTATGAATTGGTCCCTGAGGCTTACCGCCAACGATTTAGAACATTAAAAAGGGATGATAAGCAATCTCATGTTGAATTTGCGCGACAATTATCTTTACAGTTTAATCGCTGGTGTTTCGCCTCTGCAGTTGTGACTTTCCAAGGGCTGTGTGATCTGATTATGTTAGAACAATTTAAGGACACAATTCCTGATCGTATTGCCACGTATATTAACGAACAGAAAGTAAAGAATGTCGCTGAAGCTGCGGTTTTGGCGGACGAGTATGTGTTGACTCACAAAAGTGTCTTTGCAGAGCCTCGTATTCGGAAAGAGTGGGGGCGTTCGGATAGATTTGGGCTTCGCTCACCGAGATACTTTGGTTCACGGGCAGAGTTCTATTCAACTAAGGTTGAGCCTGACTCCCATGGTAAAGCTGACTTTGGGCAGGAGTGTCACTACTGTCAAGGTTCAGGTCATTGGAAAAACGAATGTCCACTTCTCAGGTCAAAGGGTGCTTACGCTAAATCCAAGCCTACCGCGTTAGCTGCACCTTTTCCACATCAGTTCACTCATGACTCATTTCCTCAGGCCCAGGAGAATGTGAAAGTCCATATTGATCCAGACTATTTACCTTTTATTACGGAAGGTTTTGTGTCTATGTTAGGAAGTAAAGACCTAGTGCCAGTGAAGATCCTGAGAGACACAGGTGCCTCTGAATCATTTGTGTTGGAATCTGTGTTACCCTTTTCTGCTAAGACTGATTCGGGGAATAGTGTTCTAATTAGGGGAATAGGTTTGAACACTCTGTCAGTTCCATTGCATAAACTGATGCTGGATTGTGGACTGGTGAAAGGTGAAGTTGTTGTGGGAGTGCGGCCTTCGTTGCCTATTGAGGGTATCGACGTTATCCTTGGGAATAACTTGGCTGGTGAGCGTGTATGGCCTGCCGTGTTTCCATCTCTAGTGGTTTCCACTAAGCCGTCATTTGTTGGGATTCCTGATGAGAGTGTACAGATTTTCCCAGAGGTGTTCTCTGCGTGTGCAGTGACACGTTCTATGAGCCGTGGCGAATTGGTCACTGCGCCGACTAATGATAATAATACAAAGAAGTATGCCACTGTTTTCCCTGTTATTCCGTTATCTGTAACCCGCTCAGATTTAATTAATGCGCAACGGGATGACCCCACGTTAGAAGAGTTGCGTGACCAAATTGTGCCTGTAGAACAGTTGGGAGATGTCGCCCATGGCTATTTTCTCCAAGAGGATGTCCTGATGAGAAAGTGGGTGTCTCATGATAGTTGTTTTCTGGGGGAGGCAATTAGTCAGGTTGTTGTACCAGTTAAGCTTCGTGACTTGGTGTTGGAAACTTCCCACAGCGACGTTGCTGGACATATGGGGGTGAGGAAAACCTACAATCGCATTTTAAGACATTTCTTTTGGCCTAGATTAAAGAGGGATGTTTCTGATTTTATAAAAACTTGTCACACCTGTCAATTAACTGGTAAGCCTAATCAAGCTATTAAACCAGTACCATTGTTTCCTATTCCTGTACTCAGCCAACCTTTTGAGTATCTGATTATTGACTGTGTGGGTCCCCTGCCTCGTTCTAAAAAGGGTAGCAGTTACCTGTTCACTGTGATGTGTCAGACCACTAGGTTTCCTGCTGCCTATCCTCTCCGATCTATCACAACTAAATCTGTGTTAAAAGCTTTGACTCAGTTTCTCTCATTGTTTGGAATCCCTAAGGTCATTCAGAGTGATCAAGGATCGAATTTCACCTCTAATCTGTTTAGTCAGGTTCTTCAACAGCTCCATATTAAACACAATTTGTCTAGCGCCTATCACGCGCAAAGTCAAGGAGCACTGGAACGTTTCCATCAAACTCTAAAGTCATTATTGAGAGCTTATTGTACTGAGATGGATAAGGATTGGGAGGAGGGGTTGCCTTGGTTACTGTTAGCCGCTAGGGAGGTTTCACAGGAGAGCACGGGTTTCAGTCCAAATGACCTTGTGTTTGGACATAGGGTGCGTGGACTTTTATCTGTTCTCCAGGATGACTGGAAGTCTCCCGAGCCTCCTCAGTCCCTGTTATCGTATGTGTGTGATTTCCGGAGACGGCTGTATGCCGCTGGTGAAATGGCTAAAGAGAAGTTATCATCTTCACAGGAGAGGATGAAGGGCATATTTGATCGCCGAGCTGAGCCTCGTCAATTTAGTCCGGGTGACCAGGTTCTTGCTCTGTTGCCAATTGTTGGTTCTCCTTTTCAAGCCAAGTTTCAAGGTCCATATACAGTGTTGCGCCAGTACACTGAGCAAAATTATCTAGTGGCCACTCCAGAACGAAGGAAAGCACACCAGCTGTGCCATGTAAATCTGTTAAAACCCTATTATGCACGTTCCTCTGAGACTGAACAGTGGGATTCTGCAGAGGACGCTAAACCTGTTCTTTTGGCTGATACCGTTGTTTCCTTGGGTTCTTGTCGTGCTAGATCTGTGCATGAGGAGGAAGATGTTCCTGGTCCTGACGATTGTATATTGCAGGGTAGATTGAAAAATTCAGAAACACTGGATATCTTAGACAGTCTTCTCACTCACCTACCTGTTGATGGGCGGAAAGAGATGGTTGGTCTGATTCAGAGATTTCCAGGTTTGTTTTCTGATACACCTACACGTACAAACTTAATGGAACATGATATTGACATTGGAGATGCTGACCCCATTCGTCAGCGGTTCTATAGAGTTTCTTCAGAGAAACTACGTTGTCTGGATGCTGAGGTCAAGTACATGCTGGAGAGTAAGATAGCAGAGCCTTCTTTCTCCAGTTGGGCTTCTCCCTGTATCTTGGTCAGTAAACCGGATGGAACAAACCGATTTTGTACGGACTACCGTAAGGTAAACAGTGTCACAAAGCCAGATTCATTTCCTCTTCCTAGGATGGACTGTGTTGATCAAGTCGGTGCAGCTAAGTTTGTGAGCAAATTTGACCTGTTAAAAGGCTATTGGCAGGTGCCACTGACGACTAGGGCACGTGAAATCTCTGCCTTTATTACACCCTTTGGTCTGTACTCATATTCGGTTATGAGTTTCGGTCTGCGTAATGCACCTGCGACTTTTCAGCGACTTATGAACAGGGTTGTTGCCGGTCTGACCGGGTGCGCTGTTTATTTGGACGATGTAGTGATATATGCAGATACTTGGGAAGAACATCTGTCCCGTATTCAAGCCTTGTTCGAGCGTCTGGCTGCGGCTCGCCTCACAATCAATCTGGCTAAATGTGAGTTTGCTCAGGCAACCGTTACATACCTTGGAAAAGTGGTTGGGCAGGGTGAAGTGCGTCCTGTTCGGGCGAAAGTGGTGGCTATTGATGCTTTTCCATCACCAACTACTAAAAAGGAACTGATGCGTTTCTTGGGCATGATTGGTTATTACCGTAGTTTTTGTAGTAACTTCTCTACTGTGGTCGCTCCCTTGACCGATATGCTGAAAGCTAAGGCTGTTTACGTTTGGTCTACTCGTTGTCAACACGCTTTTGAAGAGGCAAAGAGGTTGCTTACCTCAACTCCGGTGCTGGCTGCTCCTCGCATGGATTTGTCATTTACCTTGCAGGTGGATGCTAGTCATGTGGGGGCAGGTGCAGTTTTGCTGCAAGCAGATGTGTCTGGGGTTGAGAGGCCTGTTAGTTTCTTTTCCAAAAAGTTTAACGATTATCAGTTGAACTATTCGGTTATTGAAAAGGAAGCACTAGCACTCATTTGGGCGCTACAACACTTCGAAGTGTATGTCGGGTCGGGGGTAGTACCTATTGTGGTCTACACCGACCATAACCCCCTCACTTTTTTGAGGTCCATGATGTGTCCAAACCAGAGGATAATGCGATGGTGTTTATTTTTACAATCATTCCATCTCGATGTGCGGCACATCAGGGGATCTGAAAACGTGATTGCTGATGCGCTCTCTCGTGCACCCTGCTCCTAAATGTTTACGGGACTGACCATTGCTTCCTATTGTCATGTTCTCTCTGTCCTGTCTGCTCCCTCCTGGTCTTGTTTTCTTCGTTCCTCTTAAATGTTGCTTCCTGTGCGAAGGTTGCTGAGGTTTGGGGAGGAGGTTGGCTGGGGCAAATTGTAAGTGTAAACACATAACCCCTCACCAATTTGGGACTGCAGGGGCTGGTATGTTGTTCCGGGGTCCTTGTTGGTCCCCGGTTTTATGGGGGGGAATGTGACGACCCTCCCACTCTGTCTGCCGTATTTTGTCTTTGTTCTTGTTTCCTTCCTTATTAGGATGCCGGTGGGCGGAGTTGAGAGGGTCGTCAGCTACATGGGAAACACCTGGGCCCAGGTGTTTCCCAGGATAAATACACCCCTTCCCCATTCATGGAGGAGACTCTCTCCATGCAGACATTTGTAGATTGTGTTGTGGTTCTTGTTGACTTTTTGTTTGTTTGCTTTGGCACCTTTCAACACCCTGCATTATCACATTCATGCATGCAAAACACTCACTTACGCTACTGATTACTGATTACACACATCATTGTATATTTTCCTTAGTTGCTTTAGTTAATAAATATATTTTGTTACTCCTTATCTCCACGTTGTCTCCCTTTGTTACGGGCTTTGAGCCGGTTCGTGACAGATGAGGTAGGTGAAAATGGGTGGGCTATTTACCAATAGACTATGTACAGCTGCAGCGATCGGTTAGCTGCTCAGATAGCAGATGTTTGAAGTTGGTGAGGGAGATAAAAGTCTCCAACTTCAGCGATTTTTGCAATTCGTTCCAGTCACAGGCAGCAGAGAACTGGAACGAAAGGCGGCCAAATGAGGTGTTGGCTTTAGGGATGATCAGTGAGATACACCTGCTGGAGCGCGTGCTACGGATGGAGCGCGTGCTTGAATTGTGATACAGTGAATTATAAGTGAAATAATCTGTCTGTAAACAATTGTTGGAAAAATTACTTGTGTCATGCACAAAGTGGAAGTCCTAACCGACTTGCCAAAACTATAGTTTGTTGACAAGAAATTTGTGGAGTGGTTAAAAAATGAGTTTTAATGACTCCCACCTAAGTGTATGTAGACTTATAACTTCAGCTATATTATCTCCAATGCATTTTCTTTGTACATACGAAAGCGGTCTCGAAAAGCTATTTCATCAGTCATTTAATGGATTACTCCTATCCACAAGAACTCGTCTGGCTGGCCTCTGTAGTGCATGTTGGTCTTCATTTAGATATTCCAAATCATCCATGCTCCCTCACAAACAGTACTAAGCAGAAGTAAAACCTGCCTCTTTGAAGGATTCATTTCCGCTTCAATTTAGTCCTGGAGTAACTCTAATCCTCCCTCTTGCAATCGACTTTGTTTAATCCAGAACAGGCTAAATCTACGACTATTTTAAGATAAGACTGTGCAAGTCGCTTTGAGTTAAGACAGTTCAAACAGGCATTTTAGTCTGGGTCTAGGCTTAAGCATTGTCTGTGAAACCAGCCCTATATTTAATAGGGCAGATTTAGAAATGTAATGTTATATTCTTAAATATTGTAACATTAAATTAATATGTTCTTTCAGCTCACCCTGCTAGAATGTTGATGATGACCGTACAGCCTACCAGGAAAGGCACCATGGGACTTTTGCTCTTTGAGTTAACTGCCACTAGCAACACTACCATGGAAACCAGGCACATAATGGAAATCTCTCCAAAGATTTGCCCCCGCCAGCTGGTCCTCTGATTGGAGGATGGTAAACTACATGACCAAAAGTATTTGGACACCTGATCATCGAACAATGTGGAGTTCGTCCCCCATTTGCTGCTAGGCTTTCCACTAGATCTTGAAACATTTGCTGCGGGGACTTGCTTCCATTAAGCCACAAAAGCATCAGTGAGGTTGGGCACAGATGTTGGGCGATTAGGCCTGGCTCGCAGTCGGCATTCCAATTAATCCCGAGGTGTTCGATGGGGTTGACGTCAGGGCTCTATGAAGTTCTTCCACACCATTCTCGACAAACCATTTCTGTACGGACCTCGCTTTGTGCACGTTGGCATTGCCATGCTGAAACAGGAAAGAGCCTTCCCCAAACTGTTGCCACAAAGTTAGACGTACAGAATCGTCTAGAATGTCATTGTATGCTGTAGCGTTAACATTTCCCTTCATTGGAACTATGGGGCCTAGCCCAAACCATGAAAAACACCCTTAGACCATTATTCCTCCACCAAACTTTACAGTTGTCACTATTCATTCGCTCAGGCAGCATTCTCCTGGCATCCATCAAACCCAGATGGTGAAGCATGATTCATCACTCCAGAGAATGCGTTTCCACTGCTCCAGAGTCCAATGGTGATGAGCTTTACACCACTTCAGCCAACGCTTGGCATTGCACATGGGGATCTAGGCTTGTGTGCGGCTGCTCGGCCATGGAAACACATTTTAATGAAGCTCCCGACAAACAGTTCTTGAGGCATGCACAATACTTATTCAGATGCAGTTTGGAACTTGGTAGTAAGTGCTGCAACCAAGAACAGACTATTTTTACACACTACGCGCTTCAGCACTCAGTGGTCCAGTTCTGTGAGCTTTTGTGACCTACCACTTCGCGGCTGAGCCAATGCTGCTCCTAGACATTTCCACTTCACAATAACAGCACTTACAGTTGAGCAGAGCAGCTCTAGCAGGGCAGAAATTTGACAAACTGACTTGTTGGAAAGGTGGCATCCAATGAAAGTGCCACGTTGAAAGTCAGTGACCTCTTCAGAAAGGCCATTCTACTGCCAAGGTTAATCTATGGACATTGCATGGCTGTGTGCTCGATTTTCACCTGTCAGTAACGGGTGTGACTGAAATAGCTGAATCCACTCATTCAAAAGGGTGTCCACATATACAGTACCAGTCAAAATTTGGACACCAACTCATTCAAGGGGTTTTCCTATTTTTTTAAACTATTTTCTACATTGTATAATACTAGTGAAGACATCAACACTACGAAATAACACACATGGAATCATGTAGTAACCAAAAAAGTGTTAAACAAATTTTATATTTGAGATTCTTCAAAGTAGCCACCCTTCGCCTTGATGACAGCTTTGCACACTCTTGGCATTCTCTCAACCAGCTTCATGAGGGATTCACCTGGAATGCATTTCAATTAACAGTTGTGCCTTGTTAAAAGTTCATTGATGGAATTTCTTTCCTTCTTAATGCGTTTGAGCCAGTCAGTTGAGTTGTGATAAGGTAGGGTTGGTATACAGAAGATAGCCCTATTTGGTAAAAGACCAAGTCCATATTATGTCAAGAACAACTCAAATAAGCAAAGAGAAACAACAGTCCATCATTACTTGAAGACATGAAGGTCAGTCAATCTGGAAAATGTCAAGAACCATCAAGCAATGTGATGAAACTGGCTCTCATGAGGACTGCCACAGAGTTACCTCTGCTGAAGAGGATAAGTTCATTAGAGTTACCAGCCTCAGAAATGGGCAATTACCTGCACCTGAGATTGCAGCCCAAATAAATGCTTCACAGAGTTCAAGTAACAAACACATCTCAACATCAACTGTTCAGAGGAGACTGCTTGAATCAGGTCTTCATAGTCGAATTGCTGCAAAGAAACCACTACTAAAGGACACCAATAAGAGGAAGATACTTGCTTGGGCCAAGAAACATGAGCAATGGACATTAGACCGGTGTAAATCTGTTCTTTACTCTGATTAGTCCAAATTTGAGATTTTTAGTTCCAACCGCAGTGTCTTTGTGAGACGAGGACTAGGTAAACAGATGATCTCTACATGTGTGATTCCCACCATGAAGCATGGAGGAGGTGGTGTGATGGTTTCGGGGTGGCTTGCTGGTGACACTGTCAGTGATTTATTTAGAATTCAAGACACATTTAACCAGCATGGCTATCACAGCATTCTGCAGCGATACGCCATCCCATCTGGTTTGCCCTTAGTGGGGACCATAATTTGTTTATCAACAGGACAATGACCCAACACATCTCCAGGCTGTGTAAGGGCTATTTGACCAGAAAGAAGAGTGATGGAATGCTGCATCAGATGACCTGACCTCCACAATCACCCAACCTCAACCCAATTGAGATGGTATGGGATTAGTTGGACAGCAGAGTGAAGGAAAAGCAACCAACTAGTACTCAGCATATGTAGGAACTCCTTCAAGACTGTTGGAAAAGCATTTCAGGTGACTACCTCATGAAGCTGGTTGAGAGAATGCCAAGAGTGTGCAAACCTTCCATCAAGGCAAAGGGTGGATACTTTCAAGAATCTCAAATATAAAATATATTTTGATTTGTTTAACACTTTTTTGGTTACTACATGATTCCATATGTGTTATTTTATAGTTTATGTCTTCACTGTTCTTCTACAATGTATAAAATAGTCAAAACAAAGAAAAACCCTTGAATGAATAGATGTGTGCAAACTTTTGACTGGTCCTGTGTATTTTATGTTTGAGACAATGTTAATGTCAGGGATGCATGGCAAATGTCAATCAATCTTGTCAATTTATGCTCTTTTGCACACCAGTATCACTACTTGCACATCATCATCTGCTCATCTATCACTCCTGTGTTAATCTGCTAAATTGTAATAACTTTGCTACTGTGGCCTATTGATTGCCTTACCTCCTGACGCCATTTGCACACACTGTATATAGACTTGATTATTTTTCTATTATGTTATTGACTGTACGCTTGTTTATTCCATGTGTAACTCTGTGTTGTTGTTTGTGTCGCACTGCTTTGCTTTATCTTGGCCAGGTCGCAGTTGTAAATGAGAACTTGTTCTCAACTTGCCTACCTGGTTAAATAAAGGTGAAATAAAATAAAAATAAATAAATTTATGCATGCCAGTTGAAGCATGATTTAGAATGTATTTTATCAGTCAGTGAGTTCAATGCGTGTAGTGTAGTGTAATAGTGTAATAAAATAGTAAAAACGATTCATGTTGCCATTAAAGAACTTTGAACCAAACATAAACAATGATTGACGGATTGAATGGCCAGACGTGACCATAGGTTTGAATGTATTGTACTTATGCAAATTGTTTTTGTTATACAGTACAGTTCAAAACAATATGACGTGTACGACAAGATGTGAAATACAAAAGTTCTGAAAGCTATAAAGGGAAATACAATATTTTGGAAGACAATGCCCTATGTCTCCAAGATAACACTTTTACTTCAGAACAAGACGTGTCTTCTGGTCTCCAAACAACAACCTGTGTACAAAAATAGGAATTCAATGATAGTAAACAATACATGAATTACAATGCGATGACGCAATACTCTCCTACTGACTGTATAGAGTATGATGTATGACAGGCTGAAACAGTATGGAAATGCTGTGCCATTTTATTGCCTCTAAGGTCACAATCTATGGTAGAAGGGTAATACTATCTATAAATAGGTGAGTAATGAAGGCTAGGTGTGCTGTATCCTACCTGACCAAGCTGCCAGTGATAAGGGCCCCTGCAACCGGTCCCACCCAGTAGATCCAGTGGTACTCCCAGTAGTTAGCCATCACTGCAGGGCCAAACGCCCGCGCTGGGTTCATACACCCTCCAGACACTGACCCACTAAAAGACCAATGGGACAAACACATCTGGTTTCTATATTGATCGAACAATGCATTACATCAGATCAATACACGTAGTTAGTAGAATTAATCGTTATCAGGCAGGCAGTGATGTCAATGCCAATGTTCTCTTTATTCCTGCCGTGTCATTTCTTGTTATTTTCGATAATGGCAAAGCAGGAATAGTATTGAACCTGTTCTGCCGTGAACCCTTGTCATTTCAATACACCGTCTACCATGACAGGTCTCCATAGATTTGCTCAGCCCTTACCCAGCCAGTATATTAGCAGTCACAGTGAGCCCAATGCAAAGTGGGGCCAGTGGGGTACGGGTCCTGCCGTTGACGGCCCCCATACAGACCACAAGGGACAGGAAGAGGGTCATGACCATCTCTGCTACAGCGGCACTGCCGATGTTGCCACTGGTTTTAACCACGTTGAATGCTCCCCCTGCTGCACTGTCATAGCTGATGATGGAGTAAACTGCCTGTGGAATATCACAACATCTGTACGATTAGATTGGGATTAGATTGAGTTTTTATTGTTTTTTTTATTAGGATTAGATTGTGGTTTTATTGGGATTAGATTGGGATTAGATTGAGATTCTATTGGGATTAGACTGGGGTTTAATTGAGATTATATTGGGATTCAATTAGGTTTTTATTGGGATTCTATTGGGGTTTTATTGGTATTTTATTGGTATTAAATTGGGAATCTATTGGGATTCGACTGGAGTTTTATTGAGATTATATTGGGGTTTTATTGGGATTATATTGGAGTTTTATTGGGGTTTTATTGGGATTATATTGGGATTACATTGCCATTTATTAATGTTTTTTGTTTGGATCCAAATGCTTGTGATTTTTTTTTAGACCTATTTTAATATCCAAGCTATTGACATTTTGATACCATGAAAACAGCATATGGAGACTGGTTCTCACATAAATTTGTTTGCTATCATTCGAATCAGTTTGATAGTTTGTTACATTGCGTTATGGTAACTTGGTCTAGTTGGTTACATATTGCCAAACGTCAAATTAACTCAAATGTGTAGACTACGCAAAACTATGTGTGATGCAAGTAATTTGTTTAATGAACAAACATTTGCACGTTAAATACATCTAGGATCATATGGAGCATCACTTGTGTGTACCTATCGTCATATTGCACTTGCTTTGCAACATGCGGTAGGAAATAACACAATAGTCGCTCTGTAATAACTGCAAGGTGCTGTTAAAAGGGGAGACTGGGGGCGGTTCTCTCATCATGGGTTTGTTGAATACGGGAGACTGGGGCTGGTTCTCTCATCATGGGTTGGTTGAATACGGGAGACTGGGGCTGGTTCTCTAATCATGGGTTGGTTGAATACGGTAGACTGGGGCTGGTTCTCATCATGGGTTGGTTGAATACGGGAAACTGGGGATGGTTCTCTCATCGTGGGTTGGTTGAATAGGGGAGATTTGGGCTAGTTCTCTCATTATGGTTTGGTTGAATATGTGAGACTGGGCCTGGTTCTCTCATCATGGGTTGGTTGAATATGGGAGACTGGAGCTGGTTCTCTCAACATGGGTTGGTTGAAATGGGATGATGGACTGGTTTTCATCATGGGTTTGTTGAAGTGGGGAGGCTGGGGCTAGTTCTCATCATGGGTTGGTTGAAATGGGGAGACTGGGGCTGGTTCTCTCATCATGGGTTGGTTGAACAGGGGGACTGGGGCTGGTTCTCTCATCATGGGTTGGTTGAAATGGGGAGACTGGGGCTGGTTCTCTCATCATGGGTTGGTTGAAAACAGCAGACTGGGTCTGGTTCTCTCATCATTGGTTGGTTGAATACGGTAGACTGGGGCTGGTTCTCATCTTGGGTTGGTTGAATACGGGAAACTGGGGATGGTTCTCTCATCATGGGTTGGTTGAATAGGGGAGATTTGGGCTAGTTCTCTCATTATGGTTTGGTTGAATATGTGAGACTGGGCCTGGTTCTCTCATCATGGGTTGGTTGAATATGGGAGACTGGTGCTGTTTCTCTCATCATGGGTTGGTTGAAGTGTTGAGGCTAGGGCTGGTTCTCATCAAGGGTTGGTTGAACAGGGGGAATGGGGCTGGTTCTCTCATCATGGGTTGGTTGAATATGGGAGACTGTGGCTGGTTCTCTCTTCACTGTTTTGGTTGAAGTTAGGATACTGGGGCTGGTTCTCTCATCATGGGTTGGTTGTCACAGTATTTAGCCTATTTCTCCCAATCTGGAGTGTGCTGTGTAGCCTAGTAATTTTAAGGTTAATATGTGCAACTTCTTTGCAAGAGGTCATCCATTTTGACAATTTCTAGCAGCATCTCTAAACATTGACGAGCAGGGGTTGTGTGTTTTAATATTGTAAACCCACTAGGATATGAACACATAACTAAACACTTTCCTGTAACACCCTGTTATTGGATTTTCAACAATGCAGAACTAGTTAAAAAAAAAAACTGAAGTTTACAATTTTAATTGACAAAATAAAGGCGAATGTACCTGGTTGCACAGCCGTAGTCCAAGATAACTGTGGACAAACACTTCTTGTAGCCATCATTGAACTTACTGCACCATTCTACTGGAAATTTGTCCCACTCTTCAGAAGCAAAATGCTCTAATCCTTCAATGTTTGATGGGTGCCCTCCACCAACGTCTGGAATCTTCACTGGACACTCCAGAACAGTCCAGCATTTCTTCTTGAACCATTCCTTGGGGCTCCTGCGTGGTGCAGCGGTCTAAGGCACTGCATCTCAGTGCTAGAGGTGTCACTACAGACACCCTGGTTCAAATCACAGGCCTTAATTGGAAGTCCCATAGGGCAGTGCACAATTGGCCCAGTGTTGGCTGTCATTGTAAATAATAATTTGTTCTTAACTGACTTGCCTAGTTAAATCAAATATTATAATAATACTTATGATATGTGTTTGGGGCCTTGTCCTGCTGGAAGACCCACCACAATACGGTAGACTGGGGCTGGTTCTCATCTTGGGTCCTGCTGGAAGACCCACCACCTTCAATGGAGACACTGGGTTGAACATTGGGCTATAAAAAACCTTGATAATCTGCTGATTTCATGATGCCTTGTGCACGTTTAAGGGAATCATTTTATTCTGTACATTCTGTAATTTATGTTAGCCACAGTTGGACTTCAATCAAGTTGTCATGACGTCTCAAGGGTTATCAAAGGAAATTGGAAGGACCTGGCTTAATTTGGTGAGTCATAGCAAAGGGGTGTGATTACTTATGTAAATGGTTATTTCTGAATTTCATTTTCAATAAATTTGCCAAAATGTCTAAAACATGTTTTCACTTTGTCATTATAGGAAATTGTGTGAGATGGGTGAGTAAACATATACATTTAATTGATTTTGAATTCAGGCTGTAACACAACCAAATGTGGAATCAGTCAAGGTGTATGAATACTTTCTGAAGGCACTGTGTACATTCTCCTGGTTTGAAACTGCCTGGGAAATGCTGACATATTCTAGCATTATAAACACCTGTGTTTCAGATGAGAACACTTCTTGGCACATCTAAATGTTTAAGTTTTGAACACTGATGTTTAGGTTATAAACATGTCATGTTTCATGGTCTTACAAGATATATGTTGAAAAGGGGAAAGGGAGAGCTGTAGCCTATTTCAAACTGATTTATAAATTGTTGCTTGGACAAGACATGGCAATTAGGATCATAGGCAGGGGCACAACTTTGGTGGCGGGGGGGGGGGGGGGGTCTGTGTAGGACTTTTTTTGACCATCTAAAGCTAATTGCCTGCATTTCTACACAATCCAATATGTTGTGTCTATTTAGAACAAAAAGTAAGCACCAATGCCCACAGTCATCAAGCTAGGTTAGAGATCATTATTAAACACGTTTGAGTGATTGATTGTCCATATTAAGACAACCTCTGCTGAGGAGTCTGTATGTCTGTAATAAAGCCCTACTGTGGGGAAAACCTCATTCCGATTGGCTGGGCTAGCGTCCCCAGTGGGTGGGCCTGCGTCCCCAGTGAGTGGGCCTATGCCCTCCCAGACCCACCTATGGCTGCGCCCTTGTCCAGTCATGTGAAATCCATAGATTAGGGCCTAATGTATTTATTTCAATTAACTTATTTCCCTTCATGAACTGTAACTCAGCAAAATCTTTTTGTTCAGTATAATTCATGTCATAGGCCTCATAGTACTGTAGAGCTCTTCTGACTTGCACGCAATATGTCCCTAAGGGTCCAACGCCCTGCAGCGTCCCAACCCAACACAGCCCACTCAGCTTTAGGATCTTAGTGAAAGATTCATTATTGGTTTTCGGGTGTGTTAGGCCAAGGCCAGAGTGACAACCCACAGGACGGCAAGTGCCAGGACTGAGTAGCCCAGCATCTAGGGATTGCCTTAATAGATATCTCCTCTGACGTGGGCATGTTTTCAAAACAGATTCCTTTTGTCGTACTGAATTCCATATAAGCTATCCAGACCTTGTGAAAGTTGCCCAGTATACCATTAATCTAGTAATACATCAAATCTAGTGATACAGAACTTGACATTTCTGCCATCCATTGTGACATTGTGGGAGGATAACCAACCTTCTAAATAATGGCAATGCATTTCTTAGCTGCTATACATGCTTGATTACACAGTTTCTTCTGATAACAGTCTCAAGTATCAACATTTCCAAGCAAACATAAACAGGGAGAAGGGAGAATCTGTAGACATGCTGAGATAAAATAACAAACTTTGCCAGAATTCAGCCAGCCTTCACAAGACCATAACATATTGAAACATGTCCTCTTTTGTGTTTTACCCCTGCAGCAGAGGAATGACATTTCTGAGTGCATGATGTTCAGTTTCACTGGAATATAGTACATTCTATGGATGGTGTTAAACTGCAGTAATTAATGTCTGAGATTATATGAACATGACATGGCATTCAAACATATCTGTATCCATTCATCATCAATTATATCAGGTCTTTCTCACATTTTTTGTTTGACATGTTTTGTGTCATACAGTTTGGAAATCAACTTTTGGATGTTTGTCAGACTGCCTTAAAATAGTTTCAATCTTTGAAGTATCTGACTTGTCCACGTTGTCTGCACAGAGAGAAGAAAGTGTTGCATCTGCAAAAATTAACCTCAGCTCCATCACAGATTGGTCTTCCCTGGCTGCCTGACCCCATTTCTCAGCCTTGACGTACAGGTCATGCTCCAACAGGCGACCAAGCACTCTGCGCACCAGGGACACATGCTCAGTGCGTGTAGCGGAATACATCAAGATGTCATCAATATACACCACTACACCCTGCCCGTGCAGGTCCCTGAAAATCTTGTCTACAAACGCTTGGAAGACTGATGTCGCATTCATCAACCCGTACGGCATGACGAGATACTCATAGTGCCCAGAGCTGGTACTGAAAGCCGTATTCCACTCGTCTCCCTCTCGGGTACGCACCAGGTTGTAAGCGCTCCTGAGATCTAGTTTGCTGAAGAAGTGTGCCCTGTGCATTGACTCTATCGCTGTAGCTATGAGCGGTAGCGGGTAACTATACCTCACAGTGATCTGATTCAGACCCTGATAGTCAATGCACGGGCGCAGACCCCCATCCTTCTTCTTCACAAAAAATAAACTTGAGGAGGCGTGTGAAGTGGAGGAGCGAATGTACCCCTGACGCAGGGATTCGGAGACATACAGTGCCTTGCGAAAGTATTTGCCACATTTCAGGCTTCAAACATAAAGATATAAAACTGTATTTTTTTGTGAAGAATCAACAACAAGTGGGACACAATCATGAAGTGGAACGACATTTATTGGATATTTCAAACTTTTTTTACAAATCAAAAACTGAAAAATTGGGCGTGCAAAATTATTCAGCCCCTTTACTTTCAGTGCAGCAACTAAACTCCAGGGCAAACTCCAGGGCGAACTCCTGGGCGCTCCTCGTCTCCTGCCTCAGATGGTAGAGGCGCTCATCCGCCGCTCTCCCCTCAGGCGGGTGGTCGAAGACTTCCCGGAAACAGCGGGTGAACTCCTCAAACTGGTCCAACGCCGCATCTCCCTCTCGCCACACAGTGTTGGCCCATTCCAGGGCTCTCCCAGTGAGGCACGAGATGAGGGCAGACACCCTCTCACGGTCCGATAGAGCCAGGTGGACGGTGGCCAGATAAAGGTTCAACTGCAAAGGTTCAACTGCCCTCCCGTCGTACTCCTGGGGTAAGGAGAGACGGATTCAACTTGGTTCAGGCTGGAAAGGGGCGCTCAAGAGAGACCTGGTGGAGGCACTGGAAAAACTCCCTGTCTCTCCCAGCAGTCCATAGTTTTGACAACGCAATCCATGGCGGTGCTAAGTTGGCAAAGCATTGCTGCATGCTCCTGGAAGCGCTCCTCCATCTCAATGGCCGGGGTATGCTCTCCTGCTGACTTCATAGTGTAGTCAGAGATTCTGTAATGCGGTGAGTGCTGGTGGCAGGGAAGTCAGGTGCAGGAGAATGAACTTGGTAAAAACGGAGCTGTTTAATAAACATACAAAAAACCTCAGAAAACCAAAGTATACAAAAATAACATAATAGGGTGCAAAACCCATCGCACACCAGAACAAATAACACACCTACATACAACAAAACAATCTCTGACAAGGACATGAGGGGAAACAGAGGGTTAAATACACAACATGTAATGAATGGTATTGGAACCAGGTGTGTAGGAAGAGAAGACAAAACCAATGGAAAATGAAAAATGGATCAATGATGGCTAGAAGGTTGGTGACGTCGACCGCCGAACACCACCCAAACAAGGAGAGGGGCCGACTTCGGCGGAAGTCGTGACACTAAGATACACTGCTGTCCTGTAGCTACTGTAGGTATACCCATCAATTCAAGATGGAACTTTGATCATTCACTGAATATACTGCAAAATTCACCTGAGCTCTGTAGACTTGTCTTACCTGGCTGTCTGACACCTGCTCGGACACCTGTCAACATCTGATCATGCTAAGACAATATGAGAATAGTGTTGTGTACTGACTGTGCACCAGTTAGTACACGGCAGGGTAGCCTAGTGGTTAGAGTGTTGGACTAGTAACCGAAAGGTTGCAAGTTCAAATCCCCGAGCTGACAAGGTACTAATCTGTTGTTCTTAACTGACTTGCTAAGTTAAATAAAGGTTAAAAAAAAAATGTAGGGCAGTTTATTACTGTGTTTATGTGAAAAGTAGGGGATTAGCGAGGGAAACTGACAGATCAATAACTAATTACATTGCTATACTGACTAATAAAAACTCACATTGCACTGAAAAAACATCAGAATATCGGTCTTCAATCGTTTGGCTGCTAGTTTCATCATTTGATTCAGGTCTAGTCTGATTGAGGCAAAAAGAATAGCTAACGTTAGCCAACATTTGGCCAGCTCTCTCTCTAACGATACATCAACTGGCAAAAGCTAGCCAAGTTAATTTACTTCTGTTGAAACAGGACAAAACTAAGGCTACAAAACATTTCCAGACACACAACAGCTGTTAGATAATAATAGTAACCATCTCATATCGCTATCTTCCAGATAACTAGTCTAGAGCTGACCTGGTTGTGGTTAGTTAACTACTAGCTAGCTAATTGATTCACCTCAGTCGAGAGGGGATTAAACATTATCTAACGTTACATGTCAGTTACACTAGTTAATATCTCAGCACTGGAAACAACCACTAGTTAACTTTTTTTCCCATAAGGTTAAACAGCAGTTACATCAGTCAACTAAAGAGTAGACAGTTTTGCTCTGCTTGCTTTAACAACTCGGAGAAAAACCTCAACACACTGACAGCAGCTGCCTCTGTTCAACTCTCCTGTGCTGGTCCAGCCAGCCTTCCAGAATATTTGCCTTTCACAGATCCTGTCTGCACGCTTTGTGGTGTCTGCATGATCCTAAATCCAACTGACTGAAATCTCCAAAAAGCCTACCCGACCACTCTGAGGCATCCGCAAAGGTCCTAAAGAATTGCATTATTTGGTATCACATTGCAATGTAGGGGGGACATGACCCCCCTGTCCAAAGTGAAAGTAGCCTTTATGCTAAATTGGGAGTGATTATATAACAAATTCTACCTACAAGGTTTAAGCTGTTGAATTGTGTTATGAATATTGTTCTATCAAAATCAATATGACTATTTCTAAGAATGTAGGCTAAATGTCTTCATTTCCAACGGACAGTGTGTTTAATGGATAATAACTCCAAAAGGAGGAGGCCCATTTCTTCCCCAAGACCTATCTGACTAATCTCCACTCCATGGTGAAGGAAGTTTCTGATTAACTCCACCTTTCTTTGTTTGCTGAAATCCATACTTTTTTAAAAAATTTTAAGGAAATACCACCGACTTGTTGAGATTCAATTGGCACATGCTCATTTACGCTGGGTTGCCATTGTAGAGCAACAGCAATGAGCAAACAGTCGGTGGTTGTATTTGATTCTTGTTTTTAGAAAAAGTATTCATTTCAGCAAACAAATTAACGCAACTACAGAGGACAAACAGGTACAAGGTAAACATTTCATAAGTAATTTTTTTTTTAAGTATTGACCTTGGGCGAAACGATGTACTAGGAGCTGAATTCCACAAAGCCTGGTCTCTGCTCCATTCCATTGGTGGAGTTCATCATAAACTTCCTTCATCATGGAGTGGAGTTTAGTCAGCTACCCAAGACCCTGCTTTCTTGTTTAAAATAGTCTCTTATGATATAGATATGCCGTTGTTGAGAAATATACACAGTAAGAAGTGTGACAACCAGTCCCAGTCTCCCCTGCAGCTCCACAGGATGTGCTCATAAATGCACTGCTACTCACAAAATATTTCAGACCTATCAAGTTTTGACATTGCGTCAAACAAACAACACTGCGGGCCTCTGGTTATTTTTATCTGTTTGGCCCTTACTGCATTCTCACCTGCAGTGAAGCACAACACATACAAATTGTCATGTACTGTCATGTTGTGTCTTGTCTCTGTCCTTTCCCTTCACCCTGTCTCCCTCTGCTGGTCGTTATTAGGTTACCTTTTCTCCCCCGCTTTCCCCCAGCTGTTCCTTGTCTCCTCCTAACTACCCATTCACCCCGTTTCCCACCTGTTCCCTTTTTCCCTCTGATTAGGTCCCTATATCTCTCTCTGTTTTTGTTCCTGTCCTTGTCGGATTCTTGTTTGTTGTGTTTCATGCCTGAGCCAGACTATCGTCATGTTTGCTGTAACCTTGTCCTGTCCTGTCGGAATCTGCCGGTCTATCTGAGCCTACCACAGTTTGGTTATTAAAGAAGCTCTGTTTAAGTTAGTTCGCTTTTGGGTCCTCATTCACTCACCGTAACAGAAGAATCCGACCAAGAATGGACCCAGCGACTTCGGATCCTCTCCACTCAGCCGTCGGGATCCAGGGAGCGATGCTAGGCAGACACGAGCAGGAAGTGTCTGCTGCTCAACATGCCGTTGAGACCCTGGCCACCCAAGTCTCCAACCTCACAGAACAGGTTCACCATCTCCGCCTCGATCCACCGGCCACTTCCAGGGCTTTCGAATCTCCGGAGCCCAGAATCAATAACCCGCCGTGTTACTCTGGGGAGCCCACTGAATGCCGCTCGTTCCTCACCCAGTGTGATATTGTGTTTTCTCTCCAGCCCAACACTTACTCCAGGAGCACTGCTCGTGTCGCCTACGTCATATCTCTCCTTATTGGACGGGCTCGTGAGTGGGGCACGGCAATCTGGGAGGCAAGGGCTGAGTGTACTAACCAGTATCAGGACTTTAAGGAGGAGATGATACGGGTTTTTGATCGATCTGTTTTTGGGGAGGAGGCTTCCAGGGCCCTGTCTTCCCTATGTCAAGGCAATCGATCCATAACAGACTACTCTATTGAGTTTCGCACTCTTGCTGTCTCCAGTGGCTGGAACGAGCCGGCCTTGCTCGCTCGTCTTCTGGAGGGTCTCCGCGCAGAGGTAAAGGATGAGATTCTCTCCCGGGAGGTTCCTTCCAGCGTGGATTCCTTGATTGAACTCGCTATTCGCATTGAGCGACGGGTTGATCTTCGTCACCGAGCTCGTGGAAAGGAGCTCGCGCTCTCCGTCGCCCCCCTCTCCGCATCACTACCATCTTCCTCTGCCGGCTCGGGTGCTGAGCCCATGCAGCTGGGAGGTATCCGCATCTCGACTAAGGAGAGGGAACGGAGAATCACCAACCGCCTCTGTCTCTATTGCGGTTCCGCTGGTCATTTTGTCACTTCATGTCCAGTAAAAGGCCAGAGCTCGTCAGTAAGCGGAGGGCTACTGGTGAGCGCTACTACTCCTGTCTCTCCTTCAAGATCCTGCACTACCTTGTCGGTCCATCTACGCTGGACCGGTTCGTCAGCTTCCTGCAGTGCCTTAATAGACTCTGGGGCGGAGTGCTGTTTTATGGACGAGACCTGGGCTCGGGAACATGACATTCCTCTCAGACAGTTAAAGGAGCCCACGGCCTTGTTCGCCCTGGATGGTAGTCCTCTCCCCAGGATTCAGCGTGAGACGCTACCTTTAACCCTCACTGTTTCTGGTAATCATAGTGAAACCATTTCTTTTTTAATTTTTCGTTCACCTTTTACACCTGTTGTTTTGGGCCATCCCTGGCTAGTTTGTCATAATCCTTCCATTAATTGGTCTAGTAATTCTATCCTCTCCTGGAACGTCTCTTGTCATGTGAAATGTTTAATGTCTGCTATCCCTCCTGTTTCCTCTGTCTCTTCTTCACAGGAGGAGCCTGGTGATTTGACAGGGGTGCCGGAGGAATATCACGATCTGCGCACGGTGTTCAGTCGGTCCAGGGCCACCTCTCTTCCTCCACACCGGTCGTATGATTGTAGTATTGATCTCCTTCCGGGAACCACCCCCCCCCGGGGTAGACTATACTCTCTGTCGGCTCCCGAACGTAAGGCTCTCGAAGATTATTTGTCTGTAGCTCTTGACGCCGGTACCATAGTCCCCTCCTCCTCTCCCGCCGGAGCGGGGGTTTTTTTTGTCAAGAAGAAGGACGGGTCTCTGCGCCCCTGCATAGATTATCGAGGGCTGAATGACATAACAGTGAAGAATCGTTATCCGCTTCCTCTTATGTCTTCAGCCTTCGAGATCCTGCAGGGAGCCAGGTTTTTCACTAAGTTGGACCTTCGTAACGCTTACCATCTCGTGCGCATCAGGGAGGGGGACGAGTGGAAGACGGCGTTTAACACTCCGTTAGGGCACTTTGAATACCGGGTTCTTCCTTTCGGCCTCGCTAACGCTCCAGCTGTCTTTCAGGCATTAGTCAATGATGTCCTGAGAGACATGCTGAACATCTTTGTTTTCGTTTACCTTGACGATATCCTGATTTTTTCACCGTCACTCCAGATTCATGTTCAGCACGTTCGACGTGTCCTCCAGCGCCTTTTAGAGAATTGTCTTTTTGTGAAGGCTGAGAAGTGCACTTTTCATGCCTCCTCCGTCACATTTCTCGGTTCTGTTATTTCCGCTGAAGGCATTAAGATGGATCCCGCTAAGGTCCAAGCTGTCATTGATTGGCCCGTCCCTAAGTCACGCGTCGAGCTGCAGCGCTTTCTCGGCTTCGCGAACTTCTATCGTCGTTTCATCCGTAATTTCGGTCAGGTGGCAGCTCCTCTCACAGCCCTTACTTCTGTCAAGACGTGCTTTAAGTGGTCCGTTTCCGCCCAGGGAGCTTTTGATCTCCTCAAGAATCGTTTTACATCCGCTCCTATCCTTGTTACACCTGACGTCTCTAGACAGTTCGTTGTCGAGGTTGACGCGTCAGAGGTGGGCGTGGGAGCCATTCTTTCTCAGCGCTCCCTCTCTGACGACAAGGTCCACCCATGCGCGTATTTTTCTCATCGCCTGTCGCCGTCGGAACGTAACTATGATGTGGGTAACCGCGAACTGCTCGCCATCCGGTTAGCCCTAGGCGAATGGCGACAGTGGTTGGAGGGGGCGACCGTTCCTTTTGTCGTTTGGACTGACCATAGGAACCTTGAGTACATCCGTTCTGCCAAACGACTTAATGCGCGTCAGGCGCGTTGGGCGCTGTTTTTCGCTCGTTTCGAGTTCGTGATTTCTTATCGTCCGGGCTCTAAGAACACCAAGCCTGATGCTTTGTCTCGTCTCTTCAGTTCTTCAGTAGCCTCCACTGACCCCGAGGGGATTCTCCCTGAGGGGCGTGTTGTCGGGTTGACTGTCTGGGGAATTGAGAGGCAGGTAAAACAAGCGCTCACTCACACTCCGTCGCCGCGCGCTTGTCCTAGGAACCTTCTTTTCGTTCCCGTTCCTACTCGTCTGGCCGTTCTTCAGTGGGCTCACTCTGCCAAGTTAGCCGGCCACCCTGGCGTTCGGGGTACGCTTGCTTCCATTCGCCAGCGTTTTTGGTGGCCCACCCGGGAGCATGACACGCGTCGTTTCGTGGCTGCTTGTTCGGTCTGCGCGCAGACTAAGTCCGGTAACTCTCCTCCTGCCGGCCGTCTCAGGCCGCTTCCTATTCCCTCTCGACCGTGGTCTCACATCGCCTTAGATTTTGTCACCGGACTGCCTTCGTCAGCGGGGAAGACTGTTATTCTTACGGTTGTCGATAGGTTCTCTAAGGCGGCTCATTTCATTCCCCTTGCTAAGCTTCCTTCTGCTAAAGAGACGGCACAAATCATCATCGAGAATGTTTTCAGAATTCATGGCCTTCCGTCGGACGTCGTTTCGGACAGAGGTCCGCAATTCACGTCTCAATTTTGGAGGGAGTTTTGCCGTTTGATTGGGGCTTCCGTCAGTCTCTCTTCCGGCTTTCACCCCCAGTCTAACGGTCAAGCAGAACGGGCCAATCAGACTATTGGTCGCATCTTACGCAGTCTTTCTTTTCGTAACCCTGCGTCTTGGTCAGAACAGCTCCCCTGGGCAGAATACGCCCACAACTCGCTTCCTTCGTCTGCGACCGGGCTATCTCCTTTTCAGAGTAGCCTCGGGTACCAGCCTCCGCTGTTCTCATCTCAGTTCGCCGAGTCCAGCGTCCCCTCCGCTCAGGCTTTTGTCCAACGTTGCGAGCGCACCTGGAAGAGGGTCAGGTCTGCACTTTGCCGTTATAGGACGCAGACTGTGAGGGCTGCTAATAAGCGTAGAACTAAGAGTCCTAGATATTGTCGCGGTCAGAGAGTTTGGCTCTCCACTCAGAACCTTCCCCTTAAGACGGCTTCTCGCAAGTTGACCCCGCGGTTCATTGGTCCGTTCCGTATTTCTCGGGTCATTAATCCTGTCGCAGTTCGACTTCTTCTTCCGCGATACCTTCGTCGCGTCCACCCGGTCTTCCATGTCTCCTGCATCAAGCCCGTCCTTCGCGCCCCCGCTCGTCTTCCCCCCCCCCCCCATCCTTGTCGAGGGCGCACCCATCTACAGGGTCCGTAGAATTTTGGACATGCGTCCTCGGGGCCGTGGTCACCAGTACCTCGTAGATTGGGAGGGGTACGGTCCTGAGGAGAGGAGTTGGGTTCCCTCTCGGGACGTGCTGGACCGTGCGCTGATCGAGGATTTCCTCCGTTGCCGCCAGGTTTCCTCCTCGAGTGCGCCAGGAGGCGCTCGGTGAGTGGGGGGGTACTGTCATGTACTGTCATGTTGTGTCTTGTCTCTGTCCTTTCCCTTCACCCTGTCTCCCTCTGCTGGTCGTTATTAGGTTACCTTTTCTCCCCCGCTTTCCCCCAGCTGTTCCTTGTCTCCTCCTAACTACCCATTCACCCCGTTTCCCACCTGTTCCCTTTTTCCCTCTGATTAGGTCTCTATATCTCTCTCTGTTTTTGTTCCTGTCCTTGTCGGATTCTTGTTTGTTGTGTTTCATGCCTGAGCCAGACTATCGTCATGTTTGCTGTAACCTTGTCCTGTCCTGTCGGAATCTGCCGGTCTATCTGAGCCTACCACAGTTTGGTTATTAAAGAAGCTCTGTTTAAGTTAGTTCGCTTTTGGGTCCTCATTCACTCACCGTAACACAAATGGAATCAGACAGACTGTACTTTTGAGCGAACCACAGCGGTTGTTTGGTGTGCACTGCGGTTCATATTTACTCCTGTCCAAAAAAACGAATTCAGGGGGTAATCACTCCAGAGTAAAAAAAATCCCCCGCTCTAAACAAACTTGATGTGAAAAGCCCCCTTACCTTTGCCAATCCAGCCCCAGTCATCCCCCCCACTATCTGTGAGAGTATATATGGCCCCAGTAGGATGACGTCCAGTCCTCCACTGACGCACACACTCACAGACACAGCTGGGTTGAAGTGGCCACCACTGGATTCAGACAGAATAACATGTTTAGTACTTGCTACTGATACTCATGCATTAGGAAAATCACACTGATAAAAGAGATTAATATACTTGTCATAACTAGAGCCCTACCGATATGTTTTTTGTGGTCCGATACTGATTCCGATTTTTGGGGGGGGACAAAACTTACTAAACATAAATATGCGATATATGTGCCGATATACTGTTTTACAGCGGGGAATTAAAAAGTGTAATTTTCCACACTGAATTATCATAAATTGGCATCCAAAAGAGTAATTGTCCAATAAATATGCTTCAAATGTTGATTTCATACATTGTAACAATAATGACACATCATAAGAATGGCCACAAGTGTTCAGATCAGCATGAGATTCCCTTTTCATCCTATTTATTGAATATCGGTTATTGGTTGAGTTATTGCTGATACTGATAAAGCAGTAAAAGGGCCAATATCAGCCGATAATACCGATATATTGGTCAGACTCTAGTTATAGTAAATCTCAAGTCATGAGAACATGACAAAAACATAGGCAAACTTTCTGACCTCAGAGTGAGATCTTACCAGGTGCCAGCATGTCCTTACCTGATCTCTCCCAGTACAGCGATAACAATCGCCAGCGCCAGCCCATGAGCCAGAGCGGGCTGGATGCTCCCCGGAACGCCGGCATTCTCAATAACAGACCCGCATCCCACGAAGATGAAGAGAGTGCATCCTAACACCTCAGCCAAGCACGGCTGGATAAATCTCTCAAAGGTGGTGACTATTTTCCTGGAGTTGACTACCCCTGAACCTGGCCCTGAGTCCCCAGTGTCAGTCCCAGCCACGGTGAAGAGCTCCGTCTTTGACTCTATCACAGACATATTGCTGACTACTGCTGCTCAGTGTGTCACTTACACCTGCTCTGTCAACTGGTCAGCCAGAGTGTGACACATGCACTGATAAGAGTGCAGACAGGACCGTCACATTAGGGTGGTCTCAGGATATGCGTGGGAGTATCGCCACAACGCCACCTCCCTTTGCTATGATAGCATGTTTTGGCACACATCCCCATATGTCCATGGTATTTAGCTGTAGCGGAAGTGGTTATTGTAGTGCATGACAGACTGATGATGGAATGCCTTACCAGTCTTACGTGCTCCCTTGTCCCCAAACTCCATAGTAGTTGCCACACCAGATTGCCTTGTGATCCCAGATGTCAGGGCACCTTTAGGGAGATATGGTGTGAACTCAGGAAAAGTTGGAAATAAATCTTTATTTTCACACATTGTATAGCCCGTACCAACTGGTAAGTAGGGTTGGATGGTATCCATATTTTCATATCGTCATACCGTCTTTACTCATCCCGAGATTAATGGTATTATCATTTTAGTACACAAGGGGGGCGCTAAAAACGCAAAAAGCCCATTGGGTGTCTATTACCAGTATATTAACAAAATTAGCACAAGTAATTGCGAATTGCCATAGAGGCTGCTAGCTAAATATGCTAACGAGCGCAAATGAAAATAAACGAATTGCAAGGTCAGGCAATCCATCTGTGACAATGTGACAGGTGAAATGAAGAACACAATCTGCTTTATCTCCTAAGGTATTGCACAAGTTGACTGCAGGTATTTACTTAAAAAGTATCTACAAATATTAATATTTATTGAAAAACGTTTCCAAATACCCCTGTATACGGTATACTGCCCGAGCCTACTGGTAAGGCCATTCCGGATTATAGATTTGCTATCAGTGATGGGAAAAGTTTAATCGGAAATAGGAAAACCAGTGGGCTGGTATAAATGATTTTCATGATAAAGGATTTCACCAATAGTGTCATTGTGCTAAAGAGTACGCTGCATCATCTGGATATGTGTGCAACAAAAGTTCAACATTCACCTCCTGCTGCCATTTCTGTCAGGCCATCTACGCATAGTTTGACACATACAGTTTGACCCATTCGTTCGATAAATCCAACATATGCACCACACAGAACACACTTTATGACGACTGTACAACCATCAAGATGAATTGCCAGATCAAAAAGCAGATCCCTTTGTTTCTTGGTACCTAGAACTAGCAACTATGTTTTGTCCGGGTTTAAACGTAAACATTTGCCACCATCCACTTCCTTATGTCTGAAACACAGGCTTCCAGGGTTGGCAATTTTGGGCCTTCAACATGTTTCATCGAAATGTACAGATGTGTGTTATCCACATCGCATTGAAAGTAGACATTGTGTTTCCGAATGACATCACCAAGAGTTAGAATATACACTGTATAGTGAAAACAATATTGGTCCTAAAACAGAACCTTGAGGAACACAGATGTTTATACATGTTATGAAACTTATCCCCCTAATGTTGATGCACTTTATGTCTAGGGGTCTTATGTTTAGTTAACTGGTCTGTAACCTGATTTAAGGAGTGCATCAATGTGAAATATCAGCATATGAGGACTGTGTTGAATGTACATGTGCCCAGGAAACGGTCAATTTACCAGGGTCCAGGCACAGCTCCTTCTTGACCTCTTGGTCGGCCAGCCAAGCGGATTATTATTTGTTCAGATGGTGACTAAAATAAATATACAAAAAATAAAACTACAAACAGGCATGCCCAAACTAAAGACTCAAAACGTCTGCGACACTGACTGATGATCACCTAATTTCCTGCACCTGATGTGCAGTTAACTAAGCATAAGACCCCTAGACATAAAATGTTTGTCTGCGCTACAGATGGCTATATTGTTCCGCTAATACAGGACTAGTAAAGGCCCAGTGCACTACTTTTGGGAAATCTTGTAAATATCTTTTGGAATATCTTTTTTATTAATATACAGTACCAGTCAAAAGTTTGGACACACCTAGCAAGTCAAGGGTTTCTTTATTTTTACTATTTTCTACATTGTAGAATAATAGTGATGTAACGGTTCTCTTCGGGTGAAGTAGAGGCGGACCAAAATGCAGCGTGGTTGTTATTCATGTTTTTTTAATGAAGAAAAACTATACATGAATAAACTAACAAAACAATAAACGTGTGAAAACCTAAACAGCCTATCTGGTGACAACAAACACAAAGACAGGAACAATCACCCACGAAACAGTCAAAGAATATGGCTGCCTAAATATGGTTCCCAATCAGAGACAACGATAAACACCTGCCTCTGATTGAGAACCACTCCAGACAGCCATAGACTAATGATAGAAACACCTACTATAATACAAACCCAATACCTAACAAAAAACCCAAGACAAAACACACCACATACAAAACCCATGTCACACCCTGGCCTGACCAAATTAATAAAGGAAACATAAAATACTAAGACCAGGGCGTGACAGAACCCCCCCCCCCCCAAGGTGCGGACTCCCGACCGCACAACTAAACCCATAGGGGAGGGTCCGGGTGGGCGTCTGTCCATGGTGGCGGCTCCGGCGTGGGACGTGGACCCCACTCCAACAAAGTCTTAGTCCCTTTGCCTTGCGTCCTTAGATAGGCGATCCTCCCCGCCGACCTTGGCCTAGTAGTCCTCACCAAGGACCCCACTGGACTGAGGGGCAGCTCGGGACTGAGGTAGCTCGGGACTGAGAGGAAGCCCAGGCAGGTAGTTGGCTCTGGCAGATCCTGGCTGGCTGGTGCTTCTGGCAGATCCTGGCTGACTGGCGGATCCTGGCTGACTGGCGGATCCTGGCTGACTGGCTGCTCCATGCTGACTGGCAGCTCCATGCTGACTGGCTGCTCCATGCTGACTGGCGACTTCATGCTGACTGGCGGCTCCATGCTGACTGGCGGCTCTGGCTGCTCCATGCAGACTGGCGGCTCTGGCAGCTCCATGCAGACTGGCGGCTCTGGCAGCTCCATGCAGACTGGCGGCTCTGGCAGCTCCATGCTGACTGGCGGCTCTGGCAGCTCCATGCTGACTGGCGGCTCTGGCAGCTCCATGCTGACTGGCGGCTCTGGCTGCTCCATGCTGACTGGCGGCTCTGGCTGCTCCATGCTGACTGGCGGCTCTGGCTGCTCCATGCTGACTGGCGTCTCTGGCTGCTCCATGCTGACTGGCAGCTCCATGCTGACTGGCGGCTCTGGCAGCTCCATGCTGACTGGCGGCTCTGGCAGCTCCATGCTGACTGGCGGCTCTGGCAGCTCCATGCTGACTGGCGGCTCTGGCTGCTCCATGCTGACTGGCGGCTCTGGCTGCTCCATGCTGACTGGCGGCTCTGGCTGCTCCATGCTGACTGGCAGCTCCATGCTGACTGGCGTCTCCATGCTGATTGGCGGCTCTGGCTGCTCCATGCAGACTGGCGGCTCTGGCAGCTCCATGCAGACTGGCGGCTCTGGCAGCTCCATGCTGACTGGCGGCTCTGGCTGCTCCATGCTGACTGGCGGCTCTGGCAGCTCCATGCTGACTGGCGGCTCTGGCTGCTCCATGCTGACTGGCGGCTCTGGCTGCTCCATGCTGACTGGCGGCTCTGGCTGCTCCATGCTGACTGGCGGCTCTGGCTGCTCCATGCTGACTGGCGGCTCTGGCTGCTCCATGCTGACTGGCGGCTCTGGCTGCTCCATGCTGACTGGCGGCTCTGGCTGCTCCATGCTGACTGGCAGCTCTGGCGGCTCCTTGCAGACTGGCAGCTCTGGCGGCTCCTTGCAGACTGGCAGCTCTGGCGGCATCCTGCAGACTGGCAGCTCTGGCAGCTCCTTGCAGACTGGCAGCTCCTTGCAGACTGGCAGCTCCTTGCAGACTGGCAGCTCCTTGCAGACTGGCAGATCCTTGCAGACTGGCAGCTCCTTGCAGACTGGCAGCTCTATGCAGACTGGCAGCTCTATGCAGACTGGCAGCTCTGAACAGGCGGGAGACTCCGGCAGCGCTGTAGAGGCGGAAGGCTCTGGCAGCGCTAAACAGGCGGGAGACTCCGGCAGCGCTGTAGAGGAGCAAGGCTCTGGCAGCGCTAGATAGGCGGGAGACTCCGGCAGCGCTGGAGAGGAGGAAGGCTCTGGCAGCGCTGGATAGGCGAGGCACACAGTAGGCCTGATGCGTGGTGCTGGCACTGGTGGTACTGGGCCAAGAACACGCACAGGAAGCCTGGTGTGGGGAGCTGCCACTGGAGGGCTGATGCGTGGAGGTGGTACTGGATAGACCGGACTGGAGCTCTTGAGCACCGAGCCTGCCCAACCTTACCTGGTTGAATGCTCCCGGTCGCCCTGCCAGTGCAGCGAGGTGGAATAGCCCGCACTGGGCTATGCAGGCGAACCGGAGACACCGTACGCAAGGCTGGTGCCATGTAAGCCGGCCCAAGGAGACGCACTGGAGACCAGATGCGTAGAGCCAGCTTCATGGCACTTGGCTCGATGCTCACTCTAGCCCGGCCGATACGCTGAGCTGGAATGTACCGCACCGGGCTATGCACCCGCACTAGGGACACCGTGCGCTCCACAGCATAGCACAGTGCCTGCCCAGTCTCTCTAGCCCCCCGGTAAGCACAGGACGTTGGCGTAGGTCTCCTACCTGGCGTAGCCATACTCCCTGTGAGCCCCCCCCCCCCCCCCCAATACATTTTTGGGGCTGACTCTCGGGCTTCCTACCGCGCAGCCGTGCTTGTCTCTCCAACTCCATTCTCCGATAACCTTCCGCGCACTGCTCCATTGAATCCCAGGCGGGCTCCTGCACTCTCCCTGGGTCGACCGGACACCTGTCTATCTCCTCCCAAGTAGTATAGTCCATACTCTTGCTGTCCATAACGTCCTCCCATGTCCATTCCTCTTTTCGCTGCTGTTGCCCGTTACCACGCCGCTTGGTCCTGTTGTGGTGGGTGATTCTGTAACGGTTTTCTTTCGGTGAAGTAGAGGCGGACCAAAATGCAGCGTGGTGGTTATTCATGATTCTTTAATAAAGAAAACTATACATGAATAAACTAATAAAAACAATAAACGTGAGAAACCCTAAACAGCCTATCTGGTGACAACAAACACAAAGACAGGAACAATCACCCACGAAACACTCAAAGAATATGGCTGCCTAAATATGGTTCCCAATCAGAGACAACGATAAACACCTGCCTCTGATTGAGAACCACTCCAGACAGCCATAGACTATGTTAGAAACCCCTACTATAATACAAACCCAATACCTACCAAAACCCCAAGACAAAACACACCATATAATAAACCCATGTCACACCCTGGCCTGACCAAATTAATAAAGAAAACACAAAATACTAAGACCAGGGTGTGACAAGTGAAGACATCACAACTATGAAATAACACATGGAATCATGTAGAAACCAAAAAAGTGTTAAAGAAATCAAAATCTATTTTTACATAATTCAAAGTAGCCTTGATGACAGCTTTGCACTCTTGGCATTATCTCAATCAGCTTCATGAAGTCTCCTGGAATTCTATTATCAGATGTGCCTTTGTAAAAGTTATTTTGTGGAATTTCTTTCCTTCTTAATGAGTTTGAGCCAATCAGTTGTGACAAGGTAGGGGTGGTATACAGAAGATAGCCTTTTTTGGTAAAAGACCAAGTCCATATTATGGCAAGAACAGTTCAAATAAGCAAAATAATGCAAAGACTGTGCAAGTGGTGTGTATTTTTACTAGGCACTATAATTCAGTGTTAGCCCTACCATGTCTTCGGTGCTCTAGTGCTGCTATCTCTATCTCAGTGTACACAAGGTCATATTGGGTTAATGTTTCTCTGTAAAAACACAGGTCTGACCATCAGGACACAGTTCACAGAGGGCGACAGACGAAACTCAAACATTTCCTTTCTGTACCCTGTAACTATAATGTGTCATCCATGTGGAAATGACATTGGACTTTCATGGTATCAAATGTACTGTTTGTAGACCACATGATGGTGGTCAGGTTTTCATACACAAATATGAAACACCTTTATTCAACCACCATAGACCTGCATTGTCATTTCATTAGTACTGTGGTATCACTCGCAAGGACTTGAAATTGCTCTGCTGAGTGAAAATGCCCTGTTTATTTCTTTCAGACAAGAATCCTAGTTAAATGCAAATGTATCTATTGCTACTGTAAATCCAGCAATTGAATCAAACAGATCTGTTAAAGTGCATCCAAAGTATTAACTCCTAATTTCTATACATAAGAAAATATCTGTCTTGGCAATACATTTCTAAATAAACAAAATATTTCAGTTCACAACACAATGGCACATTAAATACTTGACAAATAAAAATAAATCTTCCTTTTACTTTTCTCTAACATCCAGCAAACCTGCTTTATGTTGTCTGAATGAACATTAGAATCACAGTGCAAAGCAGACAGATGGATAAAATTAAATGAAGGCTAGGGCTTATGTCCTTAAGCTACCAGTGTCTTGTCATTCATACAGTGCATTCGGAAAGTATTCACACCCCTTGGACATTTTCCACATTTTGTTACATTACACCCTTATTCTAAAATCAAATAATCCCCCCCCCCCCCATCAATCTACACACAATACCGCATAATGACAAAGCAAAAACAGTTTTTATTTGAAATATGCTAATTTATTCCCCCCCAAAAACTGAAATATCACATTTACATAAGTATCCAGACCATTTACTCAGTACTATGTTGAAGTACCTTTGGCAGCGATTACAGCCTTGAGTCTTCTTGGGTATGACGCTACACGCTTGGCACACCTGTATTTGGGGAGTTTCTCCCATTCTTCTCTGCAGATCCTCTCAAGCCCTGTTAGGTTAGGCACAGCTATTTTCAGGTCTCTCCAGAGATGTTCGATCGGGTTCAAGTCCGGGCCACTCAAGGATATTCAAAGACATGTCCCGAAGCCACTAGCGTGTTGTCTTGTTGGAAGATGAACCTCCGCCCCAGTCTGAGGTCTTGAGCAGGTTTTCATCAATGATCTCTCTGTACTTTGCTATGTTTATCTTTCCCTCGATCCTGACTAGTCTCCCAGTCCCTGCCGTTGAAAAACATCCCCACAGCATGATGCCGCTTCCACCATGCTTCACCATAGGGACGGTGCCCGGTTTCCTCCAGACGTGACGCTTGGCATTCTGGCCAGAGTTCAATCTTGGTTTCATCAGATGAGAGAATCTTGTTTCTCTTAGGTAACTTTTGACAAACTCCAAGAGGGCTGTCATGTGCTTCAGTCTGGCCACTCTACCATAAAGGCCTGATTGGTGGAGTGCTGCAGAGATGGATGTCCTTCTGGAAGGTTCTCCCATCTCCACAAATGAACTCTGGAGCTCTGTCAGTGACCATCATGTTCTTGGTCACCTCCCTGACCTTCTCTCCTGATTGCTCAGTTTGGCTCTAGGAAGAGTCTTGGTGGTTCCAAACTTACATTTAAGAATGACGGAGGTCACTGTTCTTGGGGACTTTCAATGCGGAATAATTTTCTGGGTACCCTTCCCCAGATCTGTGCCTCGACACAATCCTGTCTCAGAGTCCTACAGACAATTCCTTCGACCTCATGACTTGGTTTTTGCTCTGACATGCAGTGTCAACTGTGGGACCTTATATAGACAGGTGTGTGCCTTTCCAAATAATGTCCAATCAATTGAATATACCACAGGTGGACTCCCAAGTTGTAAAACATCTCAAGGATGATCAATGGGATGCACCTGAGCTCAATTTCAAGTCCATAACGAAGGGTCTGAATACTTATGTCAATAAGGTATTTCTGTTTTTTATACATTTGAAAACATTTCTAAAAACATGTTTTTGCTTTGTCATTATGGGGTATTGTGCGTAGATTGATAAGGGAAAAAAATTATGTAATCAATTTTAGAATAAGGCTGTAACATAACAAAATGTGGAAAATGTCAAGGGGTCTGAATACTTTCCGAATGCACTGTATCACACTTCCAGCGGAAACATCCCTTCTCTTCACAAAAGCATGTTGGGAGACAGTGGTTGCTCTTATGGGATGCAACGGAAACACATTCAGTAGAATTTTGTTGATGCCATGCATTTCCCACAGAGCAGACAGACAGACACCGAGCAGACAAGACTTGAGTCTGATGTGAAGGTGTTGATGGGTTTTTTCTCTCCTCTCTTGATAGTGTTGGTCATGGCACAGAGAAAGAGGCTTAAGACAAGACAGTCCAGGTTCAGAAAGCAACTTGTGAGACTCCTGGAACAAGCAGACAATAGTGTCATTGGTCACCTTGTCATGAACAGCGATAGAAATAAAACAATGTTCTGTATCCAAATGTACAGACTTACAAATAATGTGTATGTGACTAATCTAACCCATAAGTACCTGCTTGAACTTGTCCTTGGTGGCCCAGCAGATACTGAGTGTTGGAGGAGCTGCTGCAGAAGTTCCTTTTCATCCAGAAACTCCAGATGCTCTATTCTCTATAAACAAAGGTGGAGAAACTTATTAGAGCTAAACAACGTGAAAACGGAGGAATAACATGAGATGTACCATTTGCCTACTGTATGTAACAGACTTTGTTTTATCTTGCCACGTCATCCTGAGGTATAACACTGTATACAGTCATCATATCCAGAGCATCTATTCTCCCAGCCCGTCTTTAGGAAGTGCACTTTCTACTAATGCAAACATGTTCCACTTCAGGGAATGTCTTGCACAAAATCAACACTTGGGATTTGTCGTTTAATTGTCAATGAAAATGTTTTCACATTATTTAGCTTGAAAAGCTGGTGAATGGCAGGTTCAATGGCTGCTTCCTGGGCTTAAAGGAGAGTCGCCATATCAACGTCTCCGGTAAGGCCCAGATTCTGGTTCAGTGTTTGGGGTGACATTTGATCAAGTTCCAATATTTAATATTTCTAAGCAAAGGATCATAATGAGTGAAAAACTAGAGAGGCAGGTAGCCTAGCGGTTAAGAGCATTGGGCCAGTAAACGAAAGGTCGCTGGTTCGAATTGCCGAGCCGACTAGGTGAAAAATCTGTCGATGTGCCCTTGAACAAGGGACTTAACCCTAAAGTTGTTCTGGATAAGAACATCTGCTAAATGACTACAATGTAAACTTTCTAAAGCAAGCAAACCTCTTGACTAAGTGACTTCATAAGTCTTTGGCCCTGAGAATGTGGTTTGGTTTCAGACTGTGAGAAATCAGGAGACTGACGCAGCTGTTGTAAACACAGATTTGGGATCTCCTAATCACAACAGTGTTCCTCTAGACAGGCCTTGAAGGCACCCACTCAGCACGTATAGAGAGCATTTGCGTCACAATGTGTACCTTATCTAACCATGCCCCATTATCAGCGCTTCCTTTATATTTATCTGTAACGTCCCTTCAGATCTATCAAAAAGGTGTTTTGATGTGTTGTTGTAAGGTTGTTGTATAATTGCTAGAGGGTTAAGGGTACTGTACTTGGGATTCCAATGACTGACATTCATTTTCATCTTAATTTCGTCAGAATCTCTGACATAACACCACATCCATAGAGCCTTCGGCACAAGTGGAGGCCATTTCAGAAGACACTTGAATCCACAGAGAACTCATTCTAACATAGTCGAGGCTTGGGTGGTGGACCAGACCTCACAGGAAGCCGTGAATATATGCACTTAAACAGTATGAATACAATTCTTGTAAACGGAACAGGGCTTTCCAAGTCTCATAGGCTGAGATCAAAGGAGATGGGGTTCTTTGACACACAGATGAAAAACAATGGAAAATCAAAGAGCACCCAAGTACAGTTGAAGTTGGAAGTTTACATACACTTAGGTTGGAGCAATTAAAACTTGTTTTTCAACCACTCCACAAAATTCTTGTTAACAAACTATAGTTTTGGCAAGTCGGTTAGGACATCTACTTTGCGCATGACACAAGTAATTTTTCCAACAATTGTTTACAGACATATTTCACATATAATTCACTGTATCACAATTCCAGTGGGTCAGAAGTTTACATACACTAAGTTGACTGTGCCTTTAAACAGCTTGGAAAATTCCAGAAAATGTCATGGCTTTAGAAAATTCTGATAGGCTAATTGAATAATTTGAGTCAATTGGAAGTGTACCTGTGGATGTATTTCAAGGCCTACCTTCAAACTCAATGCCTCTTTGCTTGACATCATGGGAAAATCTAAATAAAAAAAAATGAAAAAGAATGGTCGACTTCCACAAGTCTGGTTCATCCTTGGGAGCAATTTCCAAACGCCTGAAGGTACCACGCTCATCTGTACAAACAATAGTACGCAAGTATAAACACCATGGGACCACGCAGCCGTCATACCACTCAGGAAGGAGGCGCGTTCTGTCTCCTAGAGATAAACGCACTTTGGTGCGAATAGTGCAAATCAATCCCAGAACAACAGCAAAGGACCTTGTGAAGATGCTGGAGTAAACGGGTACAAAAGTATCTATATCCACAGTAAAACGAGTCCTATATCGACATAACCTGAAAGGCAGCTCAGCAAGGAAGAAGCCACTGCTCCAAAACCGCCATAAAAAAGCCAGACTACGGCTTGCAACTGCACATGGGGACTTTTTGGAGAAATGTCCTCCAGTCTGATGAAACAAAAATAGAACTGTTAGGCAATAATGACCCTTGTTACGTTTGGAGGAAAAAGGGGTAGGCTTGCAAGCCAAAGACCAACATCCCAACCGTGAAGCACGGGGGTGGCAGCATCATGTTGTGGGGGTGCTTTGCTGCAGGAAGGACTGGTGCACTTCACAAAACAGATGACATCATGAAGGAAGAAAATTATGTGGATATATTGAAGCAACATCTCAAGACATCAGTTAAAGCCTGGTCACAAATGGGCCTTCCAAATGGACAATGACACCATGCATACTTCCACAGTTGTGGCAAAATGGCTTAAGGACAACAAAGTCAAGGTATTGGAGTGGCCATCACAAAGCCCTGACCTCAATCCAATAGAACATTTGTGGGCAGAACTTAAAAAGTGTGCGTGAGCAAAGAGGCCTACAAACCTGACTCAGTTACACCAGCTCTGTCAGGATGAATGGGCCAAAATTCACCCAACTTATTGTGGGAAGCTTGTGGAGGGCTACCCAAAATGTTTGACCCAAGTTAAACAATTTAAAAGGCAATGCTACCAAATACCAATTGAGTGTATGTACACTTCTGACCCACTGGGAATGTGATGAATGAAATAAAATCTGAAATAAATAATGATCTACTATTATTATTCTTATTCTGACATTTCACATTCTTAACATAAAGTGGTGATCCTAACTGACCTAAAACAGGGAATTTTTACTTTAATTAAATGTCAGGAATTGTGAAAAACTGAGTTTAATGACCTAAGGCTCGTATTTCTGTGTGTTATTATGTTATAATTAAGTCTATAATTTGATATTTGATAGAGCAGTCTGACTGAGCGGTGGTAGGCAGCAGCAGGCTCGTAAGCCTTCATTCAAACAGGACTTTTGTGCATTTGCCAGCAGCTCTTCGGTGTGCTTCAAGCATTGAGCCGTCTATGACTTCAAGCCTATCAACTCCCAAGATTAGGCTGGTGTAACTGATATGAAATGGCTAGCTAGTAGCGTTTCAATCGGTGACGTCACTCGCTCGGAGACCTTGAAGTAGTTGTTCCCCTTGCTGTGCAAGGGCCGTGGCTTTTATGGAGCAATGGGTAACGATGCTTCGAGGGTGGCTGTTGTCGATGTGTCCCTGGTTCGAGCCTAGGTAGGGGCGAGGAGAGGGACGGAAGCTTACACTGGCAATACTATAGTGCCTATAAGAACATCCAATAGTCAAAGGTGTATGAAATTCAAATAGTATAGAGATATATTGCAATAATAACTACAACCTGAAACTTCTTACATGGAAATATTGAAGACTCATGTTAAAAGGAACCACCAGTTTTCATATGTTCTCATGTTCTGAGCAAGGAACTTAAATGTTAGCTTTTTTACATGCCACATATTGCACTTTAACTTTTTTTCCTAACACTTTTGTTTTTGCATTATTTAAAACAAATTGAACATGTTCCATTATTTATTTGAGGCTAAATTGTTTTTATTTATGTATTATATTAAGTTAAAATAAAAAAAAGTGTTCATTCGGTATTGTTGTAATTGTCATTACAATTAAATAAATTGGCCGATTAATCGGTATCGTCTTTTTTTTTGGTCCTCCAATAATCGGTATCGACATTGAAAAATCATAATCGGTCGACCTCTACTTCTGACTGAACTGTATATGATTGTGGTGATCAGGAACTGACTGCGGAACACTCAGCCTTGTTGGCCAAGACCATAAATACGAGTTAGGTACAGTGAAAGAACACTACCAGCCCAAAACATCAATCCCATACCAAACATATTGTATTGTATTGCTACAGTACAACTGCTGATCCACTGATACAGCCGTATACTGCTACTTCAATTGGCTAGACTCTTGCAAAGCTGTCCAACAAAATATTAAAACATATTCAATATGTTATTTTCACTGACTCTGGGTTGAGGTGGAACTTCTTTAGTTTGTCATCTAGGCCTGGGATGTCCCTCTGGTCAGCACCGATGATCCAGTGCCCGTCTGAGTCTAGGCTGTGGCCATATGAAACACAGACAATACAAATGAAGACTAAGTGAAAATCAAATGTCACCATAAGAGACAATCCCATTCAGTTATCCTGTTGATTTGTATCAGACAATGTCTTTAACATCATTACTTAGTAATAATGAATCTGTGAAATAGGTCTCAATGAGAGGTTTTGACAGCAGTGGTTTTGTCCTGAAGTGGTGCACAACATTATAACTACACATTAAGGTGTGTTTCTTATTAAGAGATGATCTCGCTACAAGTTTAGCTGGACAGGCTCTGCCTCCCTCTACGGGTCAATTTCTGACATTACTGAGACCACAATTATGTCAAAACAAATAAAACTGTGATCTATATGAAGTTTTCTAAAGAGGGAAAAATAAAACGGCTTATTTTTTGTTGTGTATTTTCCTGCCAGCCATCATCGGAAAGTCGACTTGGTTTCGAGGTGTTCATCCTAAAAACACAAACAAATGACAATGAAAGTACAAACCAAGGACAAGCATGGATTGTACTGTAAAATAAATGCATTTGTTTAATGGGATTATTAGACCAGTACCTTTAACCTCCAGAAAGTGGTGTCCAGCCCTGCCCCCAGGTTCACTATCTGACAGTTACACACCGTCTTCCTGAGGAAGGCATCCAGGTGGTTCATTCCCCGCAAACAGGCATAGTAACCATAGTAACCTAACAGAAGACAACAGAGATTTAGTAACATAGTATGAAGCAGACCTTCTTCAAGCTAGTTTAAAAAAAAAAATTACAAATGTGTTTTTGGTTCTGACCGATTTTTACATGGACTTGCCTCAGTTGATTTCTGGAGCCCTTCGTTCTCCTACTGGCCTCACAAAATACTGGACATAGGGGTCTGTCCAGTAGCCTTTACTGGTTGCATATCTGAAAATCAAACAAATGGTAAGTATAACATGCCCAAATGCAGTATAAAAAATAATATGCTCCCATTTATGACGGGATAAGAGAAAAGTAATATTGAATGATTAAATATGGGCGTGTCATTTACTGTGTACAATCTGAATAAATACTAAAGGCAGGCTGGTTGCTTCTCCCGAGGGAGGCAATTGACTTGTTGCATTCGCATACAATGTTGCAATTCGGATCACCTAGCTAAGCAGCAGCTTGTACATTTGAAAAACAACTTCTGCAACACCACATGCATCAGTTGTTCCAATGTGGCTTCGCAGCCGAGCAAAAATCTTTACAGGGCAGGTGGTCAAACTCAAGTAGATGGACGAGGTTGATATAATTAGCAACAGTTAAATAATGTACTGTCTGTCACAATTTATGCAAGAAATTCTGAGCTAAGCTGAAGTAGCCTGTTTTCAACTTCCGGCACCTACAGTATATTTACCCATAATTTAACGCTCAATTCATTTTCCTACGTTTTCATTGGCCTAGTCTCTATCCGCCACAACCAATACACGAAATGCATTAGAACGATATTAGATATGTATTTTACGTCTGCTACGTTAGGTTACATCTCAACAGATCTGGGATTGTTACAATGTGTAATATTAGAGACGTATCAAATGTACTTGGGATTGTTATAATGTATTGTAATGACCTGGCTAGCTCATAAAGGAACAATTGTCCAGACATAAAATTTAGTTTACGAATTTACGGTTTATTAACCAAATTCTACACAGGCTACAGTTTGGCCGTAGCCCACGCCAAATAAATTAAAGATACCCTATAAAACAACCGTGACCTTCTCTTGCGAAGACCAGACGTAAGAGAGAGAACAATGGCTAAACATGGTCTTAACATGCTCCATCCCCCTGCCAAGCCCCCACGCCACTCCACCAACCACAAGGATGCCCGGCTTCAGAACATTCCAGGCATTCTCATGATTGGCAGATAGCAGGTTGATTGGCATGTCCGACCCCGCGAACACTGGGTGCTGGTAGGTACAACACAACCAACTAATAGCATAACACATAACAAACACACAGCTGTCTGTGCGGGTCGCTACACTATCAAGCATATTCTATGTCCAGCGGCGACCCGTCATTCATTTCTTTTTAGGCTTGTATGTTTTGCATGTTATTTTGGTATATCACTTATCACATATTATTTTGGCATGTCACATCAGTTTTCAATTTAAAAAAAATAAAAAATAAATATCATTAAGTTAATAAAGCCGCATGCAAACATGGTCTCTTTTTTGTTTTCTTGAGTAAGGGAGCTCCAAAATGCAGGTGTTTCAGCCTAGAACAGTGCTTTCTGTGGTATAGTTTGGGCAAGCCAGCAGAAAATACGGAGCTTTGCGCAATGATTGGCTCAGTGTTCTGTCACTCATAAGGACACTACGTCACTGCCAAAGGGTAGAGCTCGAAAAAAATTCAAGCTCCTTGAGTGCTGCCATAGAGTTACATTAGACGTGCCCATCCAAGTAGGCTCAAGGTCATTGGCTCTAGATAAAATTACATCAAATCACGTTATATCTACAGTAGCTTTGATTGGAATGATAATATCAACATCATACTTTCAAAATCTTAGCTAGCAGTCATCATCATGAATGAAGTTGACAATCTACTGGAAAATCATTTTTAATCCTTGTCATATGAAGAGAAATAACGAAGAGAAATTATAGATGAAACGTATCTCATGCGTTGGATGCTCATTGGACCTAAATATTACACAACAAGTTTGAAATCGTAAATTCAACAATGAGTGGTTTGGAAGGAATCAGTGGCTAACGGCAAGCATTGCAAATCAATCATTAGTCTGCTATTCAGTGGAGTGGCTGTGAGGTCCCAAGTCTAAGATTAAGGTTATATTTTCCTAGTTTCAAGTTATAAACATTTAACATTGGCCATGCTGTCAATGAAGCATGATTTGTGCCGCGCTCATAACAACTGTTAACTCAGAACTGCAAAGTGAGTTCAAGACAACTAGAAAAACGAGCTACGACTGGGAAAATACGTTTTGAACTTTCATCCAACTCGGAATTGTAAATCGAGAACTCTGGCCTCTTTCTAGAGCTACGAACTGAAGATCACTGACGTCATCATGATTTGATCTTTTTTTCCCCAGTTCCCGGTTGTCTTGAAAGCACAATAAGTCTAGAGAATGCCAAACTTTGATGACAAAGTTTGATGATTTTTGCCCACTAAGGTCCACCGCGCCACCTTCCTGTTCAACTGAGCACAGCACAACGGTGAGCCCAAACATGTCTTGAATGCTGCTGCATAAATTATGTAATATGCCAGGAAGATATGTATACTGTAGCTAAGAAAGTAATACTAAGTGCAGTAGTGTAAAGTACTTATGTAAAAATACTTTAAAGTACTACTTAAGTAGTTTTTTAGGGTATCTGTACTTTACTTTACTATTTATATTTTTGACAACTTTTACTTTTACTTCACTACATTCCTAAAGAAAAATGTACTTTTTACTCCACACATTTTCCCTGACACCCAAAAGTACTCGTTTCATTTTGAATGATTAGCAGGACAGGAAAATTGTCTAATTCAGCGCTTATCTAGAGAACATCCCTGGTCATCCCTACTGCCTCTGATCTGGTGGACTCACTAAACACATGCTTTGTCTGTAAATTATGTCTGAGTGTTGAATTGTGCCTCTGGCTATCCGTAAATAAAAAAAACAAGAAAATGATGCCGTCTGGTTTGTGTAAGACATTTTAAATGATTTATACTTTACATTTTTATACTTAAGTATATTTTAGCGATTACATTTACTTTTGATACTTAAGTATATTTTAAACCAAACACATTTAAACTTTTTACTCAAGTAGTATTTTACTGGGTGACTTTTAGTAGAGTCATTTTCTATTAAGGTATCTTTACTTTTACTCAAGTATGGCAATTGGGTACTTTTTCTGCCACTAACTAAGTGTATGTGGTGTAGCAAGCTGTTAGTAGCCCATGTGCCTCACCCTAATAATTTGGTCTATTTTCATCTCTTAATTTCACCTACTGTTCTGATTTGGTGGTGCACATGTAGCCTATAACCTGTTTTTGAGAAATGTAATCATTGAATATTGTAAGAGTTTTCATTGTCTGCTTATATGCTCCCTTTATTTATCCATTATTTATGGTGTCCTTTATTTTTGGTTCTTTATGTATGGTTTATATGCCCCCTTTATTTATATTGTAACAACCCTGGGTTTATAAGCGCGGAAATCGACTTTGCCGCATGCTTTTGCGGCACAGTCGATAGCGCGCCGGACCTCGGGCTAGAAGGTCGAGGGCACGTGACCTGCTCCCTGCTTGTTTCATTACATTGGTGTCAGAAGTGATCGGACCTTGCATCCACGACAGTGCGTGTGCAACTTTATCAGTAAAACCTTATTCTATTTTTCTTATCTTATTTGATCTACTTTAAGATTATTTAAATTAATTAAATTGTTTTACATGAATCGTGAGGAATCAGATGACATCACATGTCCATCTATCTGCAAAACAGTCCATTATAAGGTTCAACGTAAATAGACGTGTATTGAGACGTCACTGGTAGGCACGCGTGCCGCTATGAGCTCCATAGGCGATTAGGGAGTGAAAGTTGATGATAAATTGTTGTTGATGAAGACGAGGCCTGATGTCAACAACTGATTATGTATGTCATTGAACAACAGTTTGATATTTCAACTAAACTGATTGTTTTAATAGCTATGTGTACATTTTGCTGCGTAATGTTGGCATATTCAACATCTTCATGATAAAAAAAACGAATCCAGAGGTCAGTGCAAATTATGCAGTACTGAATTGTGTCACTGGAGCGAGCAAGATGACTTTCGTAAACTATCCCAAGCCCCACAGTCAGCAGCACATTTAACAGTGCTGGGGATGGCGGTAGATGGATGCTTTTGCAACGTATTCTTCCTGCCACCCATTCAACGCCATCATCAGCTTGTGCTGGTAAAGAGAGAGGTGTGCTGCTAGCTAGCTGGTTGGGAAAAGCGTTCGACTTTGGTTAGTCAGATAGATATTCAGCATAAAGGCTGCAAGCAGTCAGCGGAACTCTGGATGGTTTTCTAGCTTTTTGATAAAATACATGGCTTTGATGATGTCGTCAGCACGCGACGGAATAACTTTTTTCTGAAACAACCACTTGAAGACTAACCTAAACTAGCTAGCTAAAAAGTGACTAGCTATTTTAATTGGTTCATAGCTTTAGCTAGCTGCAAGCTAATCTTCGACACAAAGCTACTGACTGTTAGTTGGCTATATTGTGAACTTCATGGCCAACAAAAGGACTCTTGTCTGATGAAGCACATCACAGGCAGGATTTACTTTTCCAGCTCTAAAAAGTAGCACGACTCCACTGGAGAAGGACGCAAAATGAAGAAACAGTTCAATCGGATGAAACAACTCGCCAACCAAACAGTTGGCAGGCAAGTAACATTAGCTGTTGCTAAATTGTTAACAAGCTAGCAATTTGTTAGCTAGCAAGTTCTGTCTTTTGATTTTATATATCGTTATAATGAATAAAAAAATGTTTTGTACCAACAGCTGGTAACGTCAAGGCTTTAATCCTAGATCTAATGTTATTGTCCCATTTTTTTATCTGGAGTATTATTCATCAAGGAAAGAGTGCTGAGGTTTCCTAAACTGTTCACACGTTTCTGTATAACGGTTTGTTACATGACTGTAAGTCTAAACGTTTCCAGTTAGTTTCATGGTGAATTTAGCATCACATCTAATCTCCAGGATGCATTCCGCACATTTTACATCGGTAACAGGCAGATTTGCACCTCCTACTGCTGAGCAAGCTGAAGATATTTGACAGCTCTTATCCAAGCACTGTGGCGATGCACTACTTCACATGACCTAGCAACAAATGGCAGCTGCTGGAGCTACATGGTATAGGAAAGTGCATGCCTTGCAACAGCTGTTATTCAACTTATTGTCCCCAATCTAACTGACATTAAAGTAGAGATTCAGGCTATTTTTCCTGGTGTTTGTGTGTGTGTGCACAGATTCCAGTAGATCAGGGAGTCACCAGTCCTCCAACTCTGTTGCCAGGCCATGTCACTTCAATGCCATGTCAGCCTAATCTGCTGAGGCAGCCAGGACAATCAAGTTCGATCAACTGATGCTGACGACCAAGAGCTAACATCCTTATTTACATTTGTGTGGCTCAAGACAGCACAGGTGTGTTATTAAAGCCCCCCAGAACAGTTCCACCTCTAGTATTTATGTAGGGGATACTTCACATGATCAAATAATGGAGTCATGCCATGCTCTTCCATTCCACTTTCACTCAGGCTAAACACAAAACTGCGGATTCAAACCCTCTGGAGTTGCATTTGGCACACAAAATGACAGTCCGCAAGATTTAACGCATTAAACAAGCTACATAATGCTTGAGATGGGGCGGCAGGGTAGCCTAGTGGTTAGAGCATCGGACTGGTTGCAAGTTCAAATCCCCGAGCTGACAAGGTCCATCTGTCGTTCTGCCCCTGAACAGGCAGTTCCTAGGCCGTCATTGAAAATAAGAATTTGTTCTTAACTGACTTGCCTAGTTAAATAAAGGTAAGTATGGCACAATATAGTCTGATTAATCAGTCTGTAATACACAATTAATTGGTATATACCATCTGCAATTAATGCCTGTAAATTGTGTAAATGTATTGTACAACCCAGAATGTTGAAGGCCTACTCTACCGGTTGTCTGTGTGGTTTGTCCTTCAGCTGCTCAATTTGAGGCAACATGTCCACAGGAAAGTATTGTTTACCTGACTTAGAGAGCCGGTAGAGCATTTGGTTTGGTTTGTCACGAGGATATAAAGTTTGTTTTCCGTTTTCTCTCGTAAATAGCTATTGAACCATGACAATAAAACATTTCTATTCTCAATCAGGGGAGGAAACCTTTTGTTGTTTTGAATTGTAGATATGAATTTTTAAGAAAAAGAAAAAAAATAAGAACAATATTTTCTCATTTTGAGCAGCTGAAGGACAGACAACTGGTAGAGTAAGTTTTTTTTTCTTTTTTTTTTCTACATTCTGGCTTGTAAGGAACAATTACAAAATTTAGCAGGCAGTAGTTGCAGGTTGTATATACCAATTAATTGTGTATTAGAGCCTGATTAATCAGACCAGGCACCATTGCCTCACTCAACCATAGCCTAGGCACCCTGGCCTAATTGCCAATAGTGGAACCACCCTTGAGAGAACAGCCATTTAAAGAAGTGCTATCTTTGGGAATATCTTGGCATCGGATCTCTAATTCCATAGTTTTTTTTCCATGGCGAGAGATATAGAACCTCAATGTAACAGTACCCTTGAAAAGGAGAGGCCTGCCCTGCGTTGCCCCGCCTGGGTGATGGAGGAGAAAAAAAAGTAACCTAGAAATCATCTGTGGGAATGCCACAAATATGTGGATTGTGGAATGGAACATAGATTTGAATCTGAATGTCCATTCTACAATTTATAATTCTACGGGGAGAAACAATGTTCAAAGGATCTAGCTCTAATTCTATAAAAGATCTGCAAGGCTAAGCTACTCTGTACTTTTTGTCCCACTGGCATCATTTGATTAGCAATTTAGCACTGAGAAACATCCAAGTTGCCATCCCCAATTAGGACTAATCCTGGCATGTTGTTTTGTGTAACCGTATCCTGAGAGTGCTCAGAGTCTCCCATTAATGTTCCTTCAGCGCTGTGCTGTTGGCTCAGGGTCCACAGACAGGACTGCTGGAATACTCAACATTTCTTCACTGTATTTGACTAACAGTAAATCAGGAGTGTGTGTGTGATGCGGAAAGCAGACGTGTGTGTGTGGATCTGTTTGTGTGCAAGCTACAAGCGTGCATGTGAATGTGTGTGATAGACGAGGGCCCTTAGCCTGTTCCTGTGATTGTGCCGGAGCAGAACACTGTGTTCAGCAGTCAGCCACTCTGAGGAAATCTCTCATTCTTCAACAAACAGGAAATGGCCCCCAGAGAAGTGCTATTTCTAAGAAGAGTGAATGGGTGAAAAAATACTGGCGTGACCAACGCAAGGGAAGTAACTGTGTCAAAGACGATGTGAATCCTTACCTGCTCTCGTTTCTTGATTTGAGCTCCCAAGTTCTTGAACGCCTCAGACAGATAGAAGCTGGTGAGGTGCCTCTGTGGTGATAGTGGGATTAGATCTGTACATTAGTGATGATAAGATGGGGCCTTTTCAAGCAGAGTGGTGAGATGATTGAGTAAGGAGTCTAGCCACAGCTTGTCACAGACAGGTTGCACATCTCAGCAGAGTTGTTTAAAACCACAAGACATTCTTCAGTTCCTTAGTTTCCCAAAGGGTTGGGTGTCAGTGAAGTATGCGTTTGTCTGTTCTTGTAATAATTTGCTTTGTTGAACTCTGTGGTAGATCCATTTGACACTGAAATTGACAGATCAGAAGTGGGCTCAGCTCATCTTTGCACAACATCACCAGACAGCAACAGTAGGCTACTTCACACCAATAGGCATTATAGCTATTCAGTTGTGCACAAGTCCTATCCTTTCATCTCTATTCGATATCCATTATCTTGTGAGCCCTGAGCGGCCAACTGTTGCTAACATTAACAAACTCAACCTCCTCTCCAAGCTCTCCAAGTATTAATTTACCCTCTCGATAGCACGTTGCCATGGGGACCATTCTTTGGCTGGTGGCAGGGTGTAGCCTAACTTATGTTGTTCAGTGATCCAAGTAACCCTGTTCTGTTGTAGCCAGCTAGCTAGGTCACAAAGCTACCTCGTGGTTAGTCAGTGACACAGTTCTACAGAGCCTAGTGTTGTCAGTCAGCTCCATTCACTCTGCTAGCCCAGGTCAGCTGACAGAGGCTAAACAATTGTTGTTTTGTTGCTCCTGGGCTGGGACATCATAGTAGGTCTAATTTTAGTGATGCAGTTTAGTTTGAGTATGGTTGAGCGAGTGAATGTGGCATTTGTTATTGAAAATGGGCAACTCATCTTTGTTTATACACCAAATAACTGTCCTGTGGTTTAGTAATATGTTTTAAAGTGTGTTTCTCTCTGTAGTCCTATAGATGTGGTGAGTAATGTCTCATATGTCCCCCCAGGCCCTGGCTGCCTGCTGCCGCTGGAACCATGTCTGTTCCAAATGGCACCCTACTCCCTTTATAGTGCACTACTTTTGCTATTTGGAACACAGGCCATGTCTTCTGGTTTCGGAGGTTGAATGTCCATGTGGCCTCACCAGGCAGCTAGGCTTCAGGCTCCAGAAAACGTCTCTTGACTCTAATACCCCCTGGATTTGGTTTTGGGGCCTGGCTTGCAGCCTCTCTCGTGCGCTCTCTCTCTCTCTGCCTCCTTATCTGTCTCTTGCTCTGCCTCCCTCTCTATCTAATACAATTTAAAGGGTTGTTATTGGCATGGGTAAACATATGTTTACTCTGCCAAAGCAAGTGAAATAAACAAAATTGAGAAAAACATTAATTAACATTACATTTTCAAAAGGATACAAATATTTCAAATGTTATTATCCTCAATTTACAGTGTTTTTAACAATGTGCAAATAGTTGTAGTATGAATAGTAGGGGAAGATAAGGAAACATAAATATTGGTGGTATTTACAATGTTTGTGCTCCACTGGTTGCTCTGTTCATGGCAACGGGTCACAAATCTTGCTTTTGTGCACATTGTGGTATTTCGCCTAACAGTTTATCAATGTTTGATTTGTTTTCATATTCTTTGGGTCTGTGTGACCTGTGTGAAAAATGTCTCTAATATGGTCATACCTTTGGCTGGAGGTAAGGAAGGGCAGCTCAGTTTCCACCTCATTTTGTGGGCAGTGGGCACAGTCTTCTCTCGAGAGCCAGGTCTGCCTATGGCGGCCTCTCTTAAAAGCAAGGCTATGCTCACTCGGTCTGTACACAGTCAAGGGTTTTCTTCATTTTGGGTCAAATGGTGGTCATAGTGGTCAGTTATTCTGCTACTGTGTATTCTCTGTTTAGGGCCAAATAACATTTTAGTTTGCTCTGTTTTTTTTTTTTTTAGTTGATTATTTCCAGTGTCAAATAGTTGTTTGTTTGATTCTAATTGTGTTGCTGCCAGGGGCTTGGTGGAGTGAGTGTGTGTGTGTGTGTGTGAACAGAGCCCCAGAACCAGCTGGTGAGGGGACTCTTCTCTAGGTAGTGTTGTCATGATATCAGTATCACGATACTAGGAAATAAGGAAGCAAAGGAAACTAAATATGAAGCAACTCAATATCTTGAGGAAAACAGTCCTTATGATGATTAACAGCCTTGTGTTTTCACCCAGGCGTACATTTCTTTGTTGCACACTATTTTACCAAAGTAGGTTTTAAAGGACCATAGAGTTTAGTCTGCTTCGTGTTTTTTTTCCAAGGAAAAGCTGGTGTCGTAGTATCGCGATACTGGTATCATGACAACACTATCTCTAGGTTTATCTATTTGTAGGTGAGGGATTTTATGGTGGAATGTGTGAGTATCACTGCCTTTTAGGTGGTTGTAGAATATAACAGCTTTTTTTCTGGGTTTTGATAATTAGCAGGTATTTCCTAATTTTGCTCTGCATGCATTGTTTAGGATTTTGCATTGTACCTGAAGGATATTTTTGCAGTCTCAATCGGGTGTTTGTCCCATTTTGTGAATTCTTGGTTGTTGAGTGAACCCCAGACCTCACAACCATGGAGAGCAATGGGTTCTATTTAACCAATAAGGCCCAAGAGTGTGTGGTATATGGCCAATATACCATAGCTAAGTGCTATTAAGCACAACACAATGCAGAGTGCCTGGATACAGCCATATACCACTGACCCCTGCTATTATAAACGGGTCACAAATGTAATTAGAGCAGTAAAAATAAATGTTTTGTCATACTCATGGTAGACTGTTATTTGCCACAGCTGGAGTTTGCCAAAAGGCACCTGAAGAGACTATGAGAAACCAAGATTGAACTCTTTGGCCTGAATGCCAAGCCTCACATCTGGAGGAAACCTGGCACCATCCCTACAGTGAAGCATAGTAGTGGCAGCATCATGCTGTGGGGATGTTTTATCAGCGGCAGTGACTGGGAGACAAGACGGGATCGAAGGAAAGATGAACAGAGCAAAGTGCAGAGATCCTTGCTGACAACCTCCTCCAGAGTGTTCAGGACCTCAGACTGGGGTGAAGGTTCACCTTCCAACAGGACAACAACCGTAAGCATACAGCCAAGACAACGCAGGAGTGGCTTCAGAACAAGTCTCTGAATGTCCTTGAGTGGCCCAGGCGGAGCCTGGACTTGAACCCGATCTAACATCTCTGGAAAGACCTGAAAATAGCTGTGCAGCAACGCTCCCCATCCAACCTGACAGAACTTGAGAGGATTTGCGGAGATGAATGGGAGAAACTCCCCAAATACAGGTGTGCTAAGCTTGTAGCGTAATGCCCAAGAAGACTCGAGGCTGTAATCGCTGCCGAAGGTGCTTCAGCAAATTACTGAGTACAGGGTCTGAATAGTTATGTAAATGTAATATTTCAGTTTTTGATTTTGTATAAATTAGCAAACATTGCTAAAAATCTGTTTTTGCTTTGTCATTATGGGGTATTGTGTGTAGATTGAGGGGGGGGGGGGGATATTAAATACATTTTAGAATAAGGCTGTAACGTAACAAAATGTGGAAAAAAATCAAGGGTTCTGAATACTTTCCGAAGGCACTGTATAGCATTTCTTAATAGCATGCAGTTCGTTCGGCTTCGATACCTCATGGTTGAGTATTGCTCTGTTACTATAGTGCACAGAGCCCTGTTTTTGAAAGAGAATAGGGACTTTGCTGAGTTTAAGGCTCTAGTTACTGACTGCAGTTTAACATCTGACTTGAGAACAGTTCTCTGTACATCAGCCCTAACCTAAGCAGGATGATCTTAACAGTAAAACTGTACCAGGACCAGTTGGCAAGGGCAAAAGTTACAAGCTAGGTTACGTTACTTGTAGTAGGAATAGGAAAGGTCACAATTCTGTTTGTACACTTGTTTACATGGATATGCGTCTCAATAAAAATCTATTTGAAACAAGCCATTACACTTTATTATTATCATGGCCTGTCTTTATTATTATTATTCATTCTATTACTTATGAATCAACAAATTACGAAATTCCAGGTTTGAGAGGATCTGTTGCGTTTTTGTATTAACACAACATTATTAACGGAGACAAAATGTTAGGCCGTCATTGTAAATAAGAATTTGTTCTTAACTGACTTGCTTGGCTAAATAAAGGTTAAATAAAATACAAATTCAAAATGGAGTCAACATCAAGATATGCCTACCTTGTGCTTGTCTGTTGGCTTTTCTGCATATCATTTTTTTTAATACACATCCTATTTTGATGTACAAAACCCATCGGTCTCCGTTTGAATGGTTTTCTCCCACTTTTCTCGAAATATTTGCATAATATCACACACCCTGCTGCTGCGATCATTCGATGTCATTGGCAAATGTTCTTCGAGAGAACGCCGAAATGAGAGAAAGAATGTAGCGTAAGCTACTGACAATAGGCATTTTACAAGATTACATTATGACAGGAGCGTTTGATTCTTATTGAAGAGATGGAGTCCAGACAGGCTACTTTAGGAAACTTTCTGAATGGACATACAGGCCTATAGAGAGAATCAGCTAACTCACATGCACACCGCTGTAAAGCCGCCAGCGTATGTCAGACGCAAGCAAATATTTCTCCCTTAAAACGTATTTACAAACCTAGGCCTACGTTAGGCTTTCCGAAAGATAATGATTTGACAAAGTATGAAGGGACTCCTATTCTATAGTATGAAGTAGTCATGCACCATGACATTTTGCACATATGACATTTTTGGCCGATACCAATATCTGATATTTTCCTTAGGGGAAAAAACGATACCGATTTTATAATAAAAAATAAAAAAAATGGTGGCCTTTTTAAACATTCAAGTACAGCTAAATAATTAACCACTGTGTCCGTCTGTGTGTTAAGGCACTGCATCTCAGTGCAAGAGGCGTCACTACAGTCCCTGGTTCGAATCCAGGCTGTATCACATCCGACCGTGATTGGGAGTCCCATAGGGTGTCCGGGTTTGGGCGGGCTAGGCCGTCATTTGTAAATAAGAATTAGTTTTTAACTGACTTGCCTAGTTAAATAAAGGTTACACACACACACTGACCAGAAAGTGTGTTCATGTTCTCAAATGCCATTGAAATGGCAGCAGTGGTATGACAACCAGCACATTCCTGAGCATGCAATATGACTTTCCTCAGTACGAAATCCTCGACGACCCACGTGTGCTGTCAGACTCCGCATGCTCATGGGGCTGATATAGCTGGTCCAAATGTCAGTCGTGATGCTAATAGCAGCGACGCTATTTAAAAATAAAAACAAATTGTTAAACGTTTTTTTAGCGGTGACTCTATTACTGTGTAACTCCGGTAGGGCAACATCTGGAAAATAGTGCACTTGGTAGTGTGTACCGGTGCTCGACCAGTCAGCAAAAGCCAACATCACCCACGACAGTGTGTCCCAGGATAAATGCACCACTTCCCCATTCATTGAGACTCCATGCAGACACACTGATAGATTTTGATTGGGGCATTTTTGTGGCTGTTTTGTTTGCGTTTGCACCTTTCAACACCCCTCATTATCACATTAATGCACACAACCACTCACTTACACTACTGATTACTGACTACACACACCATTGTTAATTGTATTTAGTTTACTTTAGTTAATAAATATATTTTGTTATTCCTTATCTCCACGTTGTGTCCTTTTTTGTTGCAGGCTTTGAGCCGGTTTGTGACATTGCTCACATGGAGCGCGTAAATGATGGTATGAAATAAACCAAAACTTGTTTCTCACAAGTGTAACAGGTTGTGAACTCTGCAAACAAGGGTTCCACTCCGTGAATTAGAATGGTAAATTGCTGTAATGAATACATGCGTTAATAGAAATGAATGTAACCAAATGACAGGGATGTACGGTAAATTGGCTGTTTTAGAAACGGTAGGTTACAATATGGGCATTCATAAAAGTGCATTGCAGGCTGACACTGTATAGCCTATGCTAGTATTTTAGTTTTCCGGGATATGAGGTCGGTACTTTTTTTGTCTCGCCTAGGGCGTCATATTGGCCAGGACCGGGCCTGATCAGCGTTTGTTAGTCTAGAAATTAAGAAAATATTCTGTATCAAATTAAACCATGCCAGTTTGGAGAGGATTTGCGCATTGTCTATTTGACAATAGCGCATTATAGGCCTCAGAGCCAGAACAACCTTGTTGACTGCTGTTCAATGATTAATGAATGAATGAATGAATGAAGACACAACCAACATTTTTCTAAAGAAGATCGGTTAATTTTAAGTAATGAAAATGTGCATTGTATAAAAGAATGTCCACCCATGGCCTGTAACACTCTACACTCAGGCCCATCTAGTAGATCAGCTGCTCCAGCATCAAAGGACAGTTGGAAAGAGGAGATGTAGAACATGTAATAGACTGTTAGCTAAATCTACTTGGGGGATAAAAGTAGTAGTAATATTAATATATATATATATATATCATTTAAACAGTTTTGATGGTTCATTTATTTTCATTATGGTCTTCATCCATAACAGTCAATTCAACTACCGTCACAGCCCTAATGGCTCCCTGGTACGTACTACACACAAATGCATAATTATGAATGTCATTCTCCTGATGTTTCACAAGTTTGGACATCATAGTGCTGCATAGTAGAGTTCAGTGCTTTACAATACAGTAGAGTTAAGTAGAGTACAGTACAATATACTCTACTTTTCTTTACTGTACACTACTGGGCCATACTCACTGTGCTATCCAAACTTGGTCCACTCCGGTCCATCTAGTAGATACCATAGACTTCCAGTCATTGTGCTAATGCAGGTGACCCAACTGTGGGTTTGTGACTACTATAAATTCCCATTGTAGCCAATTCAGTTGCAATAATTCCTTTTTACAGATATTTTTTGGTAATTCCGTTACCAATTTGGTAACAGTATTGAGTTTTAATCACTTAATTTAAAGAAATGATATCAGTAAAAGCACTAACTAATTTGTTGGTCTACCATTACTTGTTACTTTTGAACTTTTATTCTCCCTCATTAGGGGAGAGAAATGAGAAAATATCTTTAAACATGTTTTTGGTAACTGAATTACAAGGCAATATTTCTTAAACTTAAGTTAAACCTTTTCCCCAACAAAATGTGTTGATATTAGTTGACAGAGGTCTTTAATTCAACATTGTGTTTTGTTATATTTCTGACTGGTAGTTGTTTTCTAAGAATGCTTTTCCATCTGTTTATCCAGAAATTAAAGCCTTTAGTCATGCCTAATTTTTAAGATGGACAATGGTTGAAAAATGTATCTTTGCCTTAATTTCCCAATTTGACACCCAATTTGATATGCTGGTGCTCATGGGTCCTTTTTGATGGAAATGCCCAATGGTAACAAAGGATGTGGATTTAAAAAATAATAATCTTAAAGTATTCCCTACTCTAGGTGTTCCACGGTCAATGTTATGTATCATAATGCTATTTGGAGTTGACAACTTGGCACAAACACACATCTAAAAAATGTATCATAGTTGATCTACTGTAAGTATCCCACACACTCTTAACACAATGCTATTTTGAGTTTTCTGGGAGGTGAATGTAAATTGACAGTTGAACATTTTCAACTAGGCCTAACTCCACACAGTAGGCTGTGTCAGGCTGTCAGTGACTGATCCTACAGTAGTATCAGGGTCCCCCATGGCAACAGTAATTATCAGCTCCTCTCCTGTGTACTGTGCTCCATGCTGAGGGTATTGATAAACTATTTAAGCTGAGCCAGGATTTTCTCCTCTCCCTTTAAGTGAATCTAATCTCTCTGACCCTCAGAGCCACACTATTAGTCAACTATTAATAGCCCTGGGCCCATAAGTAAAGACACGCTAAGGCTATCCAAGATGGCATAGCAGTCAGGCGTCTTTTGGTCTTGTCGTGTCCCGTGTATATAATTAATTTTTTTACTTCGCATATTTAAAAAAATATATATGTATCAACTTCAACATACTATCCTGCAACCCGCCTCACCCCATGTGGTATGGATCTGCTATTTTCTTTACTTTAGAACCGGAACCCCCAACAGAAGCTAGCCAGCAAAGTAGCTACTAGCTAGTAGTCAGCTAGCCACTGCTAGAGGTCATCAGCTAACCTTTAGCCCGGACAACTCCTGCCAGTCTGCCCAACGCAATTCAACCCAGAGCATATCAGACTTATTTTTCTTTGTATCCCCGGATTCCTACCGCAAGCTCTGAACCTCTTCACCTGGATCATCGCATGTAGCTTATCTCAGTTCACTGGTCGCCATAGCAGCACCCACCCGTAGCACGCTCTCCAGCAGGTATATTTCACTGGTCACCCCCAAAGCCAATTCCTCCTTTGGCTGCCTTTCCTTCCAGTTCTCTGCTGCCAATGACTGGAACTAATTGCAAAAATCACTGAAGCTGGAGACTCATATCTCCCTCACTAACTTTAAGCACCAGCTGTCAGAGCAGCTCACAGATCAATGCACCTGTACATAGCTCATCTGTAAATTTCCCATCCAACTACCTCATCCCCATTTTGTGATTTATTTATTTTTGATCCTTTGCACCCCAGTATCTCTACTTGCACATTCATCTTCTGCACATCTGTCACTCCAGTGTTTAATTGCTACATTTGAATTATTTCGCCACTATGGCCTATTTATTGCCTTATTAACTCCCTTATCTTACCTCATTTGCACACAATGTATATAGACTTTTTTTTACTACTGTATTATTGACTGTATGTTTGTTTATTCCATGTGTAATTCTGTGTTGTTTGTGTCGCACTGTTTTGCTTTATCTTGGCCAGGTCGCAGTTGTAAATGAGAACTTGTTCTCAACTTGCCTACCTGGTGGAATTTTTTTAAATATATATATATATATATACAAACAAACAATAAGGCCTGGTGGTGGTATGTAGGACTGGTCTGACCTTGAAAAAGTGGACCTGAAGACACTTACCCCTGTCTGTCTTAACCACCTGCTACTGAAGGCTAGACTCAGACAAGACTGGGGTGGGTCAGCTGTTGGTCTCTGTGTGACTGATAAATGTTTGGTATGTTCTAGTGTTTGGGTTAGGCTAGCATACTAGCCGGCCTCTGCCCAGTGCCCTGAACGTTAGTCACTAGCCGGCTACCACCTGGTTACTCTACCATGCACCTTAGAGGCTGCTGCCTCTAAGGTGCATGAAATTGGGAAATACTCCCCAATTTCATCAGCTGTCCGGGTGCCTGGTCTCAGACGATCTCGCAGGTGAAGAAGCCGGATGTACAGGTCCTGGGCGGGTGTGGTAACACGTGGTCTGCTGTTGTGACGCCGGTTGGACGTACTGCCATATTCTCTTAAACCACGTTGTATGTGGGGTAAAGGTCGACCGATTAATCGGCATGGCCGATTTCAAGTTTTATTCTCTGGCAACAGCTCTGGTGGATATTCCTGCAGGCAGCATTTCAGTTGTAAGGTCCCTTAACTTGAGACATTTTGGTGTTGTGACAAAACGGCACATTTTAGAGTCCACAACATAAGGTGCACCTGTGTAATGATCTTGTTTAATCAGCTTCTTGATATGCCACACCTGTCAGGTGGATGGATTATCTTGTAAAAGGAGAAATGCTCACTAGCAGGGATGTCAACAAATGTGTGCACAGAATGTGAGAGAATAAGCTTTTTGTGCGTATGGAACATTTCTGGGATCTTTTATTTTAGCTCAGGAAACATGGGACCAACACTTTACATGTTGGGTTTATATTTTTGTTCAATGTGTGTATATGTAATCATGGAACACTGGTCACTTTGATAATGTTTACATACGGTTTTACCCACTTCATATGTACAGTGCATTCGGGAAGTATTCAAACCCCTTGACTTTTTCCACATTTTGTTACGTTACAGCATTATTTGAAAATGGATTGAATTGTTTTTTTCCCCTCATCAATCTACACACAATGCCCCATAATGACAAAGCGACAGGTTTTTAGAAATTTTTGCAAATGTATAAAATAAAAATACTTAAATAATTTACATAAGTACTCAGACTCTTTACTCAGTACTTTGTTGAAGCACCTTTGGCAGCGATTACAACCTCGAGTCAAGTCCGGGCTCTGGCTGGGCCACTCAAGGACATTCCGAGACTTGTTTTCTGAAGCCACTCCTGCGTAGGGTCGTTGTCCTGTTGGAAGATGAACCTTCGCCCCAGTCTGAGGTCCTGAGCGCTCTGGAGCAGGTTTTCATCATGAATCTTTCTGTGCTTTGCTATGTTTATCTGTCCCTCAATCCTGACTAGTCTCCTAGAACCTCCCGCTGAAAAACATCCCCACAGCATGATTCTGCCACCACCATGCTTCACTGTAGGGATTAGAGGTCGACCGATTAATTGGAATGGCCGATTTAATTAGGGCTGATTTCAAGTTTTCATAACAATCGGAAATCGGTAAAAAAAAAAATATATATATATATATATATATATATTTTTTTTATACCATTTATTTAACTAGGCAAGTCAGTTAAGAACACATTCTTATTTTCAATGACGGCCTAGGAACTGTGGGTTAACTCCCTTGTTCAGGGGCAGAACGACAGATTTTCACCTTGTCAGCTCAGGGGTTCCAATCTTGCAACCGCACAGTTAACTAGTCCAAAGCTCTAACCATTGCACTCCACGAGTAGCCTGCCTGTTACGCGAATGCAGTAGAAGCCAAGGTAAATTGCTAGCTAGCATTAAACTTATCTTATAAAAAACATTCAATCAATCATAATCACTAGTTATAACTACTAATCCAGTTTAGCAGGCAATATTAACCAGGTGAAATTGTCCCTTCTCTTGCGTTCATTGCACGCAGAGTCAAGAGTATATGCAACAGTTTGGGCTGCCTGGCTCATCGCAAACTAATTTGCCAGAATTCTACGTAATTATGACATACATTGAAGGTTGTGCAATGTAACAAGAATATTTAGACTTCGGGATGCCACCCGATAGATAAAATACTGAACGGTTCCGTATTTCACTGAAATAATAAACATTTTGTTTTCGAAATGATAGTTTCCGGGTTCGATCATATTAATGACCTAAGGCTCGTATTTCTGTGTGTTATTATGTTTGCTGAGGAGTGGCTTCTGTCTGGCCACTCTACCATAAAGGCCTGATTATTGGAGTGCTGCATAGATGGTTGTCCTTCTGGAAGGTTCTCCATCTCCACAGAGGAACTCTAGAGCTCTGTCAGTGACTATCGGGGTCTTGGTGACCTCCCTGACCAAGGCCCTTCTCCCTCAATTGCTCAGTTTGGCCGGGTGGCCAGCTCTAGGAAGAGTCTTTGGTTCCAAACTTCTTCTGTTTAAGAATGATGGAGACCACTGTGTTCTTGGGGACCTTAAATAACATCTTCTAAATATGTGAATGCGACCAATAAAAGGTGATTTAGTACAGTGTGCTGTATTTTTCCAATTTGAACATTTTCTTTTTGATTTCAGAACTGAGGTTAGCCCTACCCAGCTGAGATTATATGCAAGCTGCAAAAAGCAGCAAAGTGTCTTGTAAAAGACAGACTGATGAAATCAGTTGCATACTGACGATCAATATAGATTTTTTAGCATACCTGGCTGAGAAAGCTATCCGTAGAATATCAATTGTTCTGTCCTGCGGTTGCCTCATTTCAATCTATGGGTCTCTTATCAAGGTGATCATATCAGTTATGTGAAAAAATGTGATTTGTTTTTGTGGTTTCCTCATAGCACCCGCACCAAAACAAATGTTATTTGTCACATGCGCCGAATACAACCTTGAAATGCTTGCTCACAAACTCTTCCCATTGATGCAGATTAAAAAATAGTAAGACAAGGAATCAAATAAAATACACAATGGCACTAAATACAAGGAGTACCAGAACCAGATCAATGTGCAGAGATGTGAGGTATTTGAGGTAGATATGTACCTGAAAGCAGAGTAGAGTGACTAGACATCCGTATAGTTGAGGTATTTGAGGTAGATATGTACCTGAAAGCAGTGTAGAGTGACTAGACATCAGTATAGTTGAGGTATTTGAGGTAGATATGTACCTGAAAGCAGTGTAGAGTGACTAGACATCAGTATAGTTGAGGTATTTGAGGTAGATATGTACCTGAAAGCAGTGTAGAGTGACTAGACATCAGTATAGTTGAGGTATTTGAGGTAGATATGTACCTGAAAGCAGTGTAGAGTGACTAGACATCAGTATAGTTGAGGTATTTGAGGTAGATATGTACCTGAAAGCAGTGTAGAGTGACTAGACATCAGTATAGTTGAGGTATTTGAGGTAGATATGTACCTGAAAGCAGTGTAGAGTGACTAGACATCAGTATAGTTGAGGTATTTGAGGTAGATATGTACCTGAAAGCAGTGTAGAGTGACTAGACATCAGTATAGTTGAGGTATTTGAGGTAGATATGTACCTGAAAGCAGTGTAGAGTGACTAGACATCAGTATAGTTGAGGTATTTGAGGTAGATATGTACCTGAAAGCAGTGTAGAGTGACTAGACATCAGTATAGTTGAGGTATTTGAGGTAGATATGTACCTGAAAGCAGTGTAGAGTGACTAGACATCAGTATAGTTGAGGTATTTGAGGTAGATATGTACCTGAAAGCAGTGTAGAGTGACTAGACATCAGTATAGTTGAGGTATTTGAGGTAGATATGTACATGAAAGCAGTGTAGAGTGACTAGACATCAGTATAGTTGAGGTATTTGAGGTAGATATGTACATGAAAGCAGTGTAGAGTGACTAGACATCAGTATAGTTGAGGTATTTGAGGTAGATAGTTGAAGTCAGAAGTTTAATAAACACTTAGGTTGGAGTCATTAGACCTTGTTTTTCAACCACTCCACAAATTTCTTGTTAGCAACTATAGTTTTGGCAAGTCGGTTAGGACATCTACTTTGCATGATACACGTAATTTTTCCAACAATTATTTACAGACAGATTATTTCACTTGTAATTCACTGTATTCAGTGGATCAGTTGTTTACATACACAAAGTTGATTGCATATAAACAGTTTGGAAAATGCCAGATGATAATGTCATGACTTCAGAAGCTTATTGACATAATTTGAATCAATTGGAGGTGTACATGTGGATGTATTTCAAGGCCTACCTTCAAACTCTGTGCCTGTTTGCTTGACATTATGGGAAAATCAAAAGAAATCAACCAAGACCTCAGAATAAAATTGTATACCTCCACAAGTCTGGTTCAACCTTTTGGTAGCAATTTCCAAACACTTGAAGGTACCACGTTCATCTGTACAAACAATAGTATGCAAGTATAAACACCATGGGACCACGCAGCCGTCATACCGCTCAGGAAGGAGATGCGTTCTGTCTCCTAGAGATAAACGTACTTTGGTGCGAAAAGTGCAACTCAATCCCAGAACAACAGCAAAGGACCTTGTGAAGATGCTGGAGGAACGGGTACAAAAGTATCTATATCCACAGTAATTTAAGCCCTATATCTACAAAACCTGAAAGCCTGCACAGCAAGGAAGAAGCCACTGCTCCAATATCGCCATTAAAAAAGCCAGACTACGGTTTGCAACTGCACATGGGGACAAAGATCGTACTTTTTGGAGAAATGTTCTCTGGTCTGATGAAACAAAAATAGAACTGTTTGGCCATAATGACCATCATTATGTTTGGAGGGTAAAAGGGGAGGCTTGCAAGCCGAAGAACACCATCCCAACCGTGAAGCACGGGGGTGGCAGCATGTTGTGGGGGTGCTTTGCTGCAGGAGGGACTGGTGCACTTCACAAAATAGATGGCATCATGAGGGAGGAAAATTATGTGGATATATTGATGCAACATCTCAAGACATCAGTCAGGAAGTTAAAGCTTGGTCGCAAATGGGTCTTCCAAATGGACAATGACCGCAAGCATACTTCCAAAGTTGTGGCAAAGTGCCTTAAGGACAACAAAGTCAAGGTATTGGAGTGGCCATCACAAAGCCCTGACCTCAATCCCATAGAACATTTGTGGGCAGAACTGAAAAAGCGTGTGCGAGCAAGGAGGCCTACAAACCTGACCCAGTTACATCGGCTCTGTCAGGAGGAATGGGCAAAAATTCACCCAATTTATTGTGGGAAGCTTGTGGAAGGCTACCCAAAACGTTTTACCCAAGTTAAACAATTCAAAGGCAATGCTACCAAATACTAAATTGAGTGTATGTACACTTCTGACCCACTGGGAATGTGATGAATGAAATAAAAGCTGACGTAAATCATTGTCTCTACTATTATTCTGACATGTCACATTCTTCAAATAAAGTGGTGATCCTAATTGATCTAAGACAGAGAATTTTTACTAGGATTAAATGTCAGGAATTCTGAAAAACTGAGTTTGTATGTAAACTTCAGACTTCAACTGTATACATGAAGGCAGTATAAAGTGACTAGGCATCAGGATAGATGAGGTATTTGAGGTAGATATGTACATGAAGGCAGGGTAAAGTGACATCAGGATAGGTGGTGCTCAGGCTTTCACTCATGTGGTTTGTAGTTTCCTGAACTGGGTGACATTCTGTTTGTGCTCCAACCAACTCCTTGTTGTCTCAACAACGCAACAATGTACCTTAGTGATGGTGTTGAATGCTGTTCAAGCCGTGTGGTTGGAACCCAGGCTAGTGCAGGGGTGACCCTGGCCCTGTTGTGTTGCACTGTGGAATCTAGTATGTCTGGAATGGCCTCATTGCATTGACAGTATTTACACATTCATGCTATCCATCACTATAGCCCTAATCAGGAGCTGTCAAACCTAATCTATCGCCTGTTGTGTTTTCTCATCCACAGAGCAGAGAAAACAGAAGTTCTCAGCGATGACCTTCTACAGGTAAATAAATCATTACCTAGGCTACATTTTCTCATTTACTTTACCACAGGGTTCCCCAACTGGCCTGTGGGTGATTTTTATTTGGCACCCCATGTTTTCTGGAAATCTGTTCCAAAGTATTCCCACGCGTAATAAAGGGAGACGGTTTACACTGAGTGGACAAAACATTAGGAACACCTTCCTAATATTGAGTTGCACCCCTTTTGCCCTCAACAGCCTCAATTTGTCGGGGCATGGTACAAAGTGTCAAGCGTTCCTAAGGGATGCTGGCCCGTGTTGACTCCAATGCTTCCCTCAGTTGTCAAGTTGGCTGGATGTCCTTTTTGGTGGTAAACCATTCTTGATGCACAGAGGAAACTGTTGAGAGTGAAAACCCCAGCAGCGTTGCAGTTTTTGACACAAACCGGTGCGCCTGGCACCTACTACCATACCCTGTTCAAAGGCACTTCAATCTGTGGTCGTGCCCATTCATCCTCTGAATGGCACACATACACAATCCATGTCTCAAGGCTTAAAAATCCTTCTTTAACCTGTTTCCTCCCCTTCATCTACATTGATTGATTGAAGTGGATTGAACAATTGACATCAATAATGGATCATAGGTCAGTCTGTCATCCATAGAGCAGGTGTTCCTCATGTTTTGTTCACTCAGTGTATATAATTGTATATAATTGTATACAAATGTAAGCAAAGTTTGAAATTGTTTTATTCAAATATTGTTTCTGTTTGGGCTTCTTGCATTCAATTTGCAGTCTACAAATTATTTGTAATTATGTTCCATCCCCCTGACCATCCACTCGAGTAAAAAAACAAACAGCCCGCAGCTAAATCTAGTTGTTGATCCCTGCTCTACCAACTCATTACATACTGTACCACAATCAATAGAACTGTAGAATCAGCATTGTGAATACAACAGGCTAAGCAGAGCCACAGATATTATCAGCTTCTTACATATATTGGTAACAAAACAAATTGTAACCACGTTCTGCCAGGAATTCTGATAATCCTTGGTACTAGTGGTGAAAATATGATGACTGTGTGTGTATATTCTATTCAATTCAGTATGATACTCTGGGTTCCTCCAGTGCTATTCTCAGGCTGGTTCCCAGGGAAATAGGCAACCCATTTTAGAGACAGCAGGTGGAGTTCCTCAGAATTCCGGTTGCTCAGGGAAGACATTCTATACACTCAAAACACATTATTTCTGTCATTCCGGAATGTTATTTTGTTTTCCTCTGCCCCACTTGAAGTCAGAGAGGGCGTGTGTGTACACAAACGACGCTACTGAAGAGACAGTCTCCTGCTGTTGCTTCAAGACCTTTTTCTCTTAGTCACATTCGATAAATAGCACGTGGTTGACTGAAGAGAAAAGTATACTGGAAGGAAACAGTCATGGGACCCACACACAGCACTTTGCACGGCCGTGTTCTATTTAGATGCATTGTGAGACGTTGTCATGGAAGGAGGGAGTGTCTGTCCAACAAAGATTAGGAATAGCTGCTACTGAGGTGAGGACACTTTATAGTAGCTGACAGTTGACTCTGTTTTGCGTGAGACTTTCCTTTATCAACCTTCCATGGCCCACTGTGATTTTAGACTCCTCTGTCTTCCAAATATCTCTCATGCTGCCATGTCAGTCTGAGAACCCACTGTTGGATCACTCAACTGTCCATGGAAGCACTGGAGGCAGGTGCTCTATCACCACAGATCAGTTTTTTGCTTCAGCCAACTCCTGTCTCTAGTGCTTGTTGTTATGCCTTCCATGTTTGCCTGCTGTTAATGAATGGCATGCATAAGAGGCCTTTTTTAAAATGCTCAACAGCGCAAACAGATGAGGCATCCATGCCAGTGTCTTATTCTTAGTCCCATCTGCCTGCCATCACAACACCTGGTCCTCCATGGTGGATTCATGGCATCCCATAATTCCTCTGCTAGCCCAGCTGTCCATATAGCCACATAGCTCAGCTTCCACAGGGGCACCATTTATATCCCAGGCTGCCTGAGGCCACAAAACCCTGCATACACTACATGACCAAAAGTCACACATCTCATTCCAAAATCATGGGCATTAATTTGGAGTTGGACCCCCTTTGTTGCTATAACAGCCTCCACTCTTCTGGGAAGGCTTTCCACTAGATGTTGGCGCATTGCTGCGGAGACCTGCTCCATTCAACCACAAGCGTTAGTGAGTACGGGCAATTAGGCCTGGCTCGCAGTCTGCCTTCCAATTCATCCTAAAGGTGTTCTATAGGGTAGAGGTCAGGGCTCTGCAGGCCAGTCAAGTTATTCCACACCGATCTCGACAGACCATTTCTATATGGACCTCGCTTTGTGCACAGGGGCATTGTCATGATGAAACAGGAAAGGGCCTTCCCCAAACTGTTGCCACAAAGTTGGAAGCACAGAATCTTCTAGAATGTCATTGTATGCTGTAGCGTTAACATTTCCCTTCACTGGAACTAAGGAGCCTTGCCCAAACCATGAAAAACAGCCCCAGACCATTATTCCTCCACCACACTTTACAGTTGGTGCAATGCATTGGGGCAGGTAGTGTTCTCCTGGTATCCCCCAAACCCAGATTTGTCCGTCGGACTGCCAGATGGTGAAGCGTGATTCATCACTCCAGAGAACGCGTTTCCACTGCTCCAGAGTCCAATGGCATTGCGCATGGTGAACTTAGGCTTGTGTGCGGCTGCTCGGTCACGAAAACCCATTTCATGAAGCTCCCGGCAAACAGTTATTGTGCTGATCTTGCTTCCAGAGGCAGTTTGTAACTCTGTAGTGGGTGGTCCCGTTCTGTCAACTTATGTGGCCTACCACTGTGCTGTTGATGCTCCTAGACGTTTCCACTTCACAGTAGCAAAACTTACAGTTTATAGCAGGGCAGACATTTGACTTGTTGGAAAGGTGGCATCCTATGGCGGTGCCACGTTGAAAGCCACTGAGCTCTTCAGTACGGGCCATTCTAATGCCAATGTTTGTCTATGGAGATTGCATGGCTGTGTGCTCAATTTTATACACCTGTCAGCAACGGGTGTGGCTGAAATAGCCAAATCCATCATTTGAAAGGATGTCTACATACTTTTGTATATATAGTGTAGTTCTCACGCACTCCAGAGAAAGTTTACTGTAATTTGTTCAATGGCTCTGTGTGATGATGGCTCTGGCATTTTGTAATCTACAGTGGGGCAAAAAAAGTATTTAGTCAGCCACCAATTGTGCAAGTTCTCCCACTTAAAAAGATGAGAGAGGCCTGTAATTTTCATCATAGGTACACTTCAACTATGACAGACAAAATGAGAAAAAAAATCCAGAAAATCACATTGTAGGATTTTTTTATTAATTTATTTGCAAATTATGGTGGAAAATAAGTATTTGGTCACCTACAAACAAGCAAGATTTCTGGCTCTCACAGACCTGTAACTTCTTCTTTAAGAGGCTCCTCTGTCCTCCACTCGTTACCTGTATTAATGGCACCTGTTTGAACTTGTTATCAGTATAAAAGACACCTGTCCACAACCTCACAGTCACACTCCAAACTCCACTATGGCCAAGACCAAAGAGCTGTCAAAGGACACCAGAAACAAAATTGTAGACCTGCACCAGGCTGGGAAGACTGAATCTGCAATAGGTAAGCAGCTTGGCTTGAAGAAATCAACTGTGGGAGCAATTATTAGGAAATGGAAGACATACAAGACCACTGATAATCTCCCTCGATCTGGGGCTCCACGCAAGAGCTCACCCCGTGGGGTCAAAATGATCACAAGAACGGTGAGCAAAAATCCCAGAACCACACAGGGGGACCTAGTGAATGACCTGCAAAGAGCTGGGACCAAAGTAACAAAGCCTACCATCAGTAACACACTACGCCGCCAGGGACTCAAATCCTGCAGTGCCAGACGTGTCCCCCTGCTTAAGCCAGTACATGTCCAGGCCCATCTGAAGTTTGCTAGAGAGCATTTGGATGGGAGAATGTCATATGGTCAGATGAAACCAAAATATAACTCTTTGGTAAAAACTCAACTCGTTGTGTTTGGATGACAAAGAATGCTGAGTTGCATCCAAAGAACACCATACCTACTGTGAAGCATGGGGGTGGAAACATCATGCTTTGGGGCTGTTTTTCTGCAAAGGGACCAGGACGAATGATCCGTGTAAAGGAAAGAATGAATGGGGCCATGTATCGTGAGATTTTGAGTGAAAACCTCCTTCCATCAGCAAGGGCATTGAAGATGAAACGTGGCTGGGTCTTTCAGCATGACAATGATCCCAAACACTCTGCCCGGGCAACGAAGGAGTGGCTTCGTAAGAAGCATTTCAAGGTCCTGGAGTGGCCTAGCCAGTCTCCAGATCTCAACCCCATAGAAAATCTTTGGAGGGAGTTGAAAGTCTGTGTTGCCCAGCAACAGCCCCAAAACATCACTGCTCTAGAGGAGATATGCATGGAGGAATGGGCCAAAATACCAGCAACAGTGTGTGAAAACCTTGTGAAGACTTACAGAAAACGTTTCACCTCAGTCATTGCCAACAAAGGGTATATAACAAAGTATTGAGATAAACTTTTGTTATTGACCAAATAATTATTTTCCACCATAATTTGCAAATAAATTCATAAAAAATCCTACAATGTGATTTTCAGGATTTTTTTCTCATTTTGTCTGTCATAGTTGAAGTGTACCTAGGATGAAAATTACAGGCCTCTCATCTTTTTAAGTGGGAGAACTTGCACAATTGGTGGCTGACTAAATACTTTTTTGCCCCACTGTATAATGGGGAGGCTTCCTGAGCTCTTTCCAGTCCGGATTCTGCTTTAGCCAATTATAGCTGTCTCCTTTACTCTGTCAGGAACGAGAAACCAACCTGGTTACCAAGCAAGCTTAGACTGACTTCAAAACAACAATAAATTATATTCACAACCGAGGAAATCTGGGTACTACAACCCTATTCTATGTTGTTTACTGCTGTTTGTGTTTAGACACAGACTTGCTCTCACACCCGTTCTCTGGCTAGCCGTGCCGTGTGCTTGTCTGGACATCTTATCAGTCCTGGCACAAACACACTGGTCAGTCACATTACAGTGGGGATTCCCTGCTCAGTGGATGTGTCATAGACCAAACTAGGCTCTGAGCTGATCAGTTAGCCAGACAGAAGTTGTTGTACTCTTTCAGATCCTTCTGGTCTGTTTGTTTGTCTGTTTAGTCCTTTGTCTTCAGTCTCTTTTGATGTCTCTCTGTGGGATGTCACTGTCTGGGAAGTCTGTCTGTGTGGGAGGTCAGTCCCTGTGTATGATGTTGGGGTGAGTGTGTTATGTCTGCGTGTAAGAATGTGATGGTAAAGAGAAAGCGACAGTGGCACCCCTGGCGCCATGTAATCAAAAACACACACACATCCCCAGGATCTCCTCCCGTAGAGAAGAATGAGGTGGAACTCCAGTCAGAGGAATCCCCTGTTCCTGTGCCATGTGCTAACAGGGCCCAGCCCGAACCCACAGCGTTCCCCGTTCCTGTGAAGGAGGCAAGATACCCCCTCCACACTGTCTGACCCAAGAGAGCGTGGGAGAGCGGTAGAGAGAGCGGTGTGGAGGAATCAGCCGTTGGAATTCTTGAGTTCGAGTTCTGTTTTAGTAACACAATTGTCATGGTTTCTGTTGATCTGTTCTGACAGTCTGTCCCCTGGTTGCTCCGTACATCTGTCTGTCTGCCCTATTCCCAAAGGCATTGTACTGAGCTGTCAATTTCTCCTCCCTCCCTCCCCCTCTAGTTTTCTGTGCAGGTGCATTTTTAGTATTACATCCTTGCTCATTTTTAAAACAGACACTCCATGTTCCAGACTGGGCATGTTCTGTACCTCAGACACTCCATGTTCCAGACTGGGCATGTTCTGTACCTCAGACACTCCATGTTCCAGACTGGGCATGTTCTGTACCTCAGACACTCCATGTTCCAGACTGGGTTTGTTCTGTACCTCAGACACTCCATGTTCCAGACTGGGCATGTTCTGTACCTCAGACACTCCATGTTCCAGACTGGCAACAAATAGCATAACAATGGTCTAAAGAACTGTTTGAAAAATACATTTCTATGTAGTTTGTTAGACAGATTGCAGACAACACTTTGGAAGTTGCCATACAGTTTCACCATCTGACAGCTGTACAAGGCTGGCCTAGTTCCTCTGCAGTATGAAGTAGTTTTCTGCCCTGGCTTCAGAGTGCTGTGAAATCACAATTTCAGAGCATTCATCTGCCCTTTTAATGCTTCAAACAGCAGTAACAGCCCAGCAACAGTCTCCATGAAGACGCTTCCAATGAGTCATCCGTTTCATAGAAAACGTTCCTATGTTGTCCAGCTGGGAGCGGCCGGTATCATTCAAGCCTGACCTTTGACCTCCATGTAGCTGACTGGACTTCAATGAAGCGGCCGTCAACAGGCAGGGATGAGGGAGATTAGAGGAATATACACTGCTCAAAAAAATAAAGGGAACACTAAAATAACACATCCTAGATCTGAATGAAATATTCTTATTAAATACTTTTTTCTTTACATAGTTGAATGTGCTGACAACAAAATCACACAAAAATGATCAATGGAAATCTCATTTATCAACCCATGGAGGTCTGGATTTGGAGTCACACTCAAAATTGAAGAGGAAAACCACACTACAGGCTGATCCAACTTTGATGTAATGTCCTTAAAACAAGTCAAAATGAGGCTCAGTAGTGTGTGTGGCCTCCACGTGCCTGTATGACCTCCCTACAACGCCTGAGCATGCTCCTGATGAGGTGGCGGATGGTCTCCTGAGGGATCTCCTCCCAGACCTGGACAGTCTGTGGTGCATCCATTGGTGGATGGAGCGAGACATTATGTCCCAGATGTGTTCAATTGGATTCAGGTCTGGGGAACGGGCGGGCCAGTCCATAGCATCAATGCCTTCCTCTTGCTGACACACTCCAGCCACATGAACTGCTGACACTCCAGCCACATGAGGTCTAGCATTTTCTTGCATTAGGAGAAACCCAGGGCCAACCGCACCAGCATATGGTCTCACAAGGGGTCTGAGGATCTCATCTCTGTACCTAATGGCAGTCAGGCTACCTCTGGCGAGCACATATAGGGCTGTGCGGCCCCCCAAAGAAATGCCACCCCACACCAGGACTGACCCACCGCCAAACCGGTCATGCTGGAGGATGTTGCAGGCAGCAGAACGTTCTCCACTGCGTCTCCAGACTCTGTCACGTCTGTCACGTGCTCAGTGTGAACCTGCTTTCATCTGTGAAGAGCACAGGGCGCGAATTTGCCAATCTTGGTGTTCTCTGGCAAATGCCAAACGTCCTGCACGGTGTTAGGCTTTAAGCACAAACCCCACCTGTGGACGTCGGGCCCTCATACTACCCTCATGGAGTCTGTTTCTGACCGTTTGAGCAGACACATGCACATCTGTGGCCTGCTGGAGGTCATTTTGCAGGGCTCTGGCAGTGCTCCTCCTTGCACAAAGGCGGAGGTAGCGGTCCTGCTGCTGGGTTGTTGCCCTCCTACGGCCTCCTCCACGTCTCCTGATGTACTGGCCTGTCTCCTGGCCTCCATGCTCTGGACACTACACTGACAGACACAGCAAACCTTCTTGCCACAGCTCGCATTGATGTGCCATCCTGGATGAGCTGCACTACCTGAGTCACTTGTGTGGGTTGTAGACTCCGTCTCATGCTACCACTAGAGTGAAAGCACCGCCAGCATTCAAAAGTGACCAAAACATCAGCCAGGAAGCATAGGAACTGAGAAGTGGTCTGTGGTCACCACCTGCAGAACCACTCCTTTATTGGGGGTGTCTTGCTAATTGCCTATAATTTCCATCTGTTGTCTATTCCATTTGCACAACAGCATGTGAAATGTATTGTCAATCAGTGTTGCTTCCTAAGTGGACAGTTTGATTTCACAGAAGTGTGATTGACTTGGAGTTACATTGTGTTGTTTAAGTGTTCCCTTTATTTTTTTGAGCAGTGTAGTTACATGTCAACACCATTCATTCTACTGGACAGAGTTGTCAGAGAACCAAAAGGGCTGAGAAAGAGGGATCAGTGTAGTTACATGTCAACACCATTCATTCTATTGGACAGAGTTGTCAGAGGACCAAAGGGGCTGAGAAAGAGGGATCAGTGTAGTTACATGTCAACACCATTCATTCTACTGGACAGAGTTGTCAGAGGACCAACAGGGCTGAGAAAGAGGGATCAGTGTAGTTACATGTCAACACCATTCATTCTACTGGACAGAGTTGTCAGAGAACCAAAAGGGCTGAGAAAGAGGGATCAGTGTAGTTACATGTCAACACCATTCATTCTACTGGACAGAGTTGTCAGAGGACCAACAGGGCTGAGAAAGAGGGATCAGTGTAGTTACATGTCAACACCATTCATTCTACTGGACAGAGTTGTCAGTGGACCAAAAGGGCTGAGAAAGAGGGATCAGTGTAGTTCTAACCTACAGGCATAACCCTTCAACTCAGTGTCCCTAGGAACTGTCTTCTGCGCCACAGCAGTGCGGAACATATTGGATTCCTAACCTTGTTACACTATGAAACACAAGACGATGCATTTAATCATTCAACATCCGGGTTTTATGAAAATCGTTTCCAGTGTCTATAGCCTGTAGCTGCTTTACCAACGAGTTGTATACTACATCACAGTAAAGATCTGTCTGTATGTAAGTGGTCGTTTGTCGTGCACAGATTGAGCGGCGCATGGAGATGGTACGTGTGGTCTCCCACAACACACACAAGAGGATGGTCACGTGTCTGCAGGGCCACATTGGCACCGACGCAGAGAAGAGACATGTAAGTACAGGTATCATTAACATAATTCCTGACCAAATTGTCTGAATCACTAGATCAAAGATAAGAATATATTTAGGATTTATTTCCCATTAACTCTTCACCTACCTGATTAACACTAGATTACCCTACCCCCTTGAAAATATTGTTCTATATCAGCAATTTGTGTTTTTTTTGTTTACCTCATGATCCAACATGTACAATTGTGTCAATGCCAGTCCGTACCACGCCCATACACAGGAAATGGTCAGGTAAAAAGACACATGTTTACTTTCTCATAGCTACAGCTCTGCTCAACCCTCCTTCCATGTATTTCAGTACAACTTTATGGGAATAGAAAGGGATGATGAGACATCATACGGTGTCTAGTTGTTACAGTATGTCAAATTAGCTCTTAATATCACAATAACTGTAACATCCTCATTCTTTCTACTGTTCTATATTGTCCAACTTAATGAAAATGGACTTTCCATTGATAAACCCTCAAAAGGAAAGCACTAGAAACTTCTTGTTGGTGCCTCCGTTGGTGTCTAATAGATGTATACACATCTCTTTTCCCTTTCTACAAACACACACCACAGAAAAAGCTTCCTCTGACAGCGCTGTCTCAAGCCATGGTGGACGGAGGCAGTCAGCTGGGAGAGGAGTCTCTGATTGGGTGAGTGAGGGTGAATTGACAGGTTAGACAACCAATCGTCTGTCTGACACTGGTTATATGGAACAGATGAACCCTAGAGAGATGGAGAATATGTGGCTAACAAACTGACCCAATTATTATCAGCGGTCTTTTCAGTCATTTCTTGTTTTTGTGGAGGATCAGAAAGTGTCTAGTGTGGATGTCTATCCACATAATGAGGATGTTTGCCAGACTGATTCTCCATTTAACAGAACGAGCTACATTGTTGCCTTGTTCGCATAGTAAGACAGTGACAGAAACAGACAGGCACTCAGACTAGAGGATGTAGAAACTACCCAGAGATGTACTGTTACTGTCTGCTTTTAGGAGGAAGTGAATCTATCTCATTTGACAACTTGCCAATGTTTAATATGATGTATTTGTGGATGCGGAATGATGGATTTGGAAGGTACTGTCAAAGGTGATGAATGTGACATGTACAGTACCAGTCAAAAGTTTGGACATACACTATTTTTACTACTTTCTACATTGTAGAATAATAGTAGTAACCAAAAAAGTGTTAAACAAATCCAAATATATTTGAGATTCTTCAAAATAGCCACACCTTGATGACAGCTTTGCACACTCTTGGCATTCTCTCAACCAGCATCATGAGGTGGTCACCTGGAATGCATTTCAATTAACTGGTGTGCCTTGTTTGAAAGTTAATTTATGGATTTTCTTTCCTTAATGCGTTTGAGCCAATCAGTTGTGTTGTGACAAGGTAGGGGTGGTATACACAAGAGCTACGATTAAACTGGGTCTCATGAGGACCGCCACAGGAAAGGAAGACCCAGAGCTGCAGAGAATAAGTTCATTAGTTACCAGCCTCAGAAAACGCAGCACAAATAATTGCTTCACAGAGTTCAAGTAACAGATACATCTCAACATCAACAGTTCAGAGGAGACTGTGTGAATCAGGCCTTCATGGTCGAATTGCTGCAAAGAAACCACTATTAAAGGACACTAATAAGAAGAAGAGACTTGCTTGGGCCAAGAAACACAAGCAATGGACATTAGACTGGTGGACATCTGTCCTTTGGTCTGATGAGTCAAAAGATGAGATTTTTGGTTCCAACTGCCGTGTCTTTTGAGACACAAAGTAGGTGAACGGATCATCTCCGCATGTGTAGTTCCCACCGTGAAGCATGGAGGAGGAGTTGTGATGGTGTCGGGGTGCTTTGCTGGTGACGCTGTCTGTGATTTATTTAGAATGCAAGACACACTTTCTGCAGTGATACGCCTTCCCATCTGGTTTGCACTTAGTGGGACTATCATTTGTTTTTCAACAGGACAATGACCCAACACACCTCCAGGCTGTGTAAAGGCTATTTGACCAAGACTGAGAGTGATTGAGTGTTGCAGCAGATGTCCTGGCCTCTACAATCACCCGACGTCAACCCAATTGAGATGGTTTGGGATGAATTGGACTGCAGAGTGAAGGAAAGGCAGGCAACAAGTGTTCAGCATATGTGGGAATTCCTTCAAGACTGTTGGAAAAGCATTACAGGTGAAGCTGGTTGAGAGAATACCAAGAGTGTGCAGAGCTGTCATTAATGCAAAGGGCGGCTACTTTGAAGAATCAAAAATGTATTTTGATTTGTTTAGCACTTTTATTTTGGTTACTACATGATTCCATACGTGTTATTTCATAGTGTTGATGTCTTCACTATTATTTTACAATATAGAAAATAGTAAAAATAAAGAAAAAACTGTGAAAAAGTAGGTGTATCCAAACTTTTGACTGGTACTGTAGATGACCCTCTGCAGTTATTCGTCATTATTTTGTAGGACAGTAATGGTGACATCTGACCCCGATAGCTCTTCCTGTGGCATCTGAATAACCTTTGACCTGTGTGTGTGTGTGTCTCCTCCTGACAGGAAAATGATGGAGGTGTGTGGGGAGGCAGAGAACAGGCTGGCGTCAGAGCTGCTGCAGCATGAGGTTCAGATAGAGAAAGACGTGCTAGACCCCCTCAACCAGCTAGCAGAGGTGAGGAGGAGATATTGAGTGCCTTATTCCATCCAAACCTCTATAAAGAGTATCCAATATTTAGTCAAAACCATTCTAACTCCATCATAAATAATTGAGTCAATATTCAGTGTGTATTTGGAAAAGTGCCATACGTACTTAACAGATGTGAACATCCATATTCTCAGGTGGACATTCCCAACATCCTCAAACAGAGGAAGCAGCTAGCCAGGCTAGTTCTTGACTATGATTCTGCCAGAGCGAGGTGAGCCTGTGTACATGTATCACCTTTATTAACATTTAGAATGTGCTAGAACATGTTTTAAAGTGTATAACAACGTTCTAACCTGATCTGCGGTCTACCCCTTCCAGGTGGTTGCAGGCAACCAAGTCGATAATCTCAGGAACAAACACTCAAGCACTGACGGCCAAGGCAGACCTGCTCAAAGAGGAGGTGGATGAAGCTATGAATAAAATGGAACTGTGCAAGGTAAGGCCTTAAATGGATAAATCACCCCACAGTTAAGTTTGACTGACGCTCTGCTATATGAATTAGGATAAATCACAGGCCTCAATCCCAGATGAATGGTAGTTGCGCACATGAGAAGAAGAGGAAGTGACACTATGGAAAGTTTTGACAGATGAAGGTAAGGACAGAAATGGACATTCCATGCCCAGTACCGTTATGGCTGTTTGATTTAGGAAGAAGGAATGCCCAGTCAGCTGTGTGTGCGTGCCTCTCTCTCTGTGAAGTGCTGCGGACTGAGAGTATTGTGTGTATTGAGTTAGTTTGAGTTAGTGGTGTGTGTCAGGTCTTCTGTCCAGGAAGCTACATGATTCAGTGTTTTCCTTCCTCTGCGCTCCAGGCCTGTTCAGCCCTGCTCTACACTGCTACTATACCCTGGCCCTGTCAACAGCAGACAGATTTATGAGTCACTGTGGAAGGCTTAATGACCCTACCCAGCACTAACACTAACAGAGCTGCCACCTGAAATACATTGATTGGATTTTGAGACCAGAGAGGTGGATGGGTTTAGGTCGATATTAAACAGGCAGTAATTTGCCTTTTATAGTGAAATTACTGTTGATGGATCACATGTTTAAGTCCTGAGAGTTGGTCCTTCTCTGCCATCTGCTTCTAATGATCTCGTCTGCTCCTCTCTCTCAGGATCAACTGGCTGCAGACATGTACAATTTCTTCTCAAAGGAAGGGGACTATGCCTGCTACTACGTAATGGTGAATCAGCGTGTGTGTGTGGGAATGTTCATAGCTGTTGGGTGACTGGTGAGCAGTTGGTTTGTTGTTCCTCTCATTGTTGACTGACTCTTTCTTTTTTATTTTTCTCGCCTCTCTCTCGCTCACCTTTTCTCTCTCCCTCGCTCTCCTTTTCTCTCTCCCTCGCTCTCCTTTTCTCTCTCCCTCGCTCTCCTTTTCTCTCTCCCTCGCTCTCCTTTTCTCTCTCCCTCGCTCTCCTTTTCTCTCTCCCTCGCTCTCCTTTTCTCTCTCCCACGCTCTCCTTTTCTCTCTCTCTCGCTCTCCTTTTCTCTCTCCCTCGCTCTCCTTTTCTCTCTCCCTCGCTCTCCTTTTCTCTCTCCCTCGCTCTCCTTTTCTCTCTCCCTCGCTCTCTTCTCTCTCCCTCGCTCTCCTTTTCTCTCTCCCTCGCTCTCCTTTTCTCTCTCCCACGCTCTCCTTTTCTCTCTCCCACGCTTTCCTTTTCTCTCTCTCTCGCTCTCCTTTTCTCTCTCTCTCGCTCTCCTTTTCTCTCTCCCTCGCTCTCCTTTTCTCTCTCCCTCGCTCTCCTTTTCTCTCTCCCTCGCTCTCCTTTTCTCTCTCCCTCGCTCTCCTTTTCTCTCTCCCTCGCTCTCCTTTTCTCTCTCCCTCGCTCTCCTTTTCTCTCTCTCTCGCTCTCCTTTTCTCTCTCTCTCGCTCTCCTTTTCTCTCTCCCACGCTCTCCTTTTCTCTCTCCCACGCTCTCCTTTTCTCTCTCCCTCGCTCTCCTTTTCTCTCTCTCTCGCTCTCGTTTTCTCTCTCCCTCGCTCTCCTTTTCGCTCGCTCTCCCTCTTCCACACTGTTCCGTTGTGTTCCCAGCTCTTAGAGGCCCAAGCTGATTACCATAGAAAATCTCTGACTGTCCTCGAGAGTGTCCTGCCAACCATACAAGCACAGCAAGGTACACTATACTCCAGGTGCAGTACATCCCAGTTCCCCTCTCCCTGTGCTGGTTGAAGTTGCCCAGAAGTTATCCTCCTCCGATCCTGTCCTACTCCCCTCTAAAATCCCTCTCAGCGAGATACAGACCAGTCCTCACCACCTCCTTCTAAAAACTTCTCTATTTCTCGTCACAGGCTCTTTTTTTCCTCAGACCTATAAAGGTTTAACTGAGCGTGACACAGGAACTCTGTCCATTAGTACCGTGATGATATTGTTGGGTCAGGCTAAAGTCTTAAGTTATCATCTAGGTCTGGGCCAGGTATCCCAAACTGGTGTATGCCCGACAGCATTATTTTATTTTATTTTCAAACAGTACATTTATATTTTCCAATGGGCCTATACATTTGGGTGAGGGTTTTTTCTCGCCTGAGTAGCTTCGTTTCACTGCCAAAAATAAAATTAAACCATTGAGTGTTCAGTGAAATAACAACAATGCCAAATACAGGTAGCCTAGTCAAATTATTAACATCCAATCACATGAACCCTTACTCTCTCGTGGGAATTCCGCTAATGGTCTGTATGTAGCCAAACGTAGCTGCTGCTCATGTTGGTATCTATACTGATGGTGTAAAAGCCATGACAGGAGACATAGTGGAGTGGTAACGTGTGTGCAAGCAGTTGCTCCCGGTGCAGCATCCACTGGGAGGCTCTTGCTGTCGAGGGAATGCCCGACAGCTTGAAAGATGTTTTGGACAGTACAGTGAAAATGGTTAACTTTGTTAAAGCAAGGCCCCTGAACTCTCCTGTATTTTCTGCATTATGCAATGATATGGGCAGCGACCATGTAACGCTTTCACAACATACAGAAGTGCGCTGGTTATCAAGGGGCAAAGTATTGACACGTTTTTTTTAATTGAGAGACGAGCTGAATGTTTTCTTTACTGACCATAATTTTCAGTTTCTCACACGCCCATTGCAACCACGTACCTGCACTACCGTTCAAAAGTTTGGGGTCACTTAAAAATGTCCTTGTTTTTTAAAGAAAAGCTCATCAAATTGATCAGAACTACAGTGTAGACATTGTTAATGTAAATTACTATTGTATCTGGAAACGGCAGATTTTTTAAATTGAATATCTACATAGGCGTACAGAGGCCTATTATCAGCAACCATCACTCCTGTGTTCCAATGGCACGTTGTGTTAGCTAATCCAAGTTTATCATTTTAAAAGGCTAATTGATCATTAGAAAACCATTTTGCAATTATGTTAGCACAGCTGAAAACTGTTGTCCTGATTTAAAGAAGCAATAAAACTGGCCTTCTTTAGACGAGTTGAGTATCTGGAGCATCAGCATTTGTGGGTTCGATTACAGGCTCAAAATGTCCAGAAACAAAGACCTTTCTTCTGAAACTCGTCAGTCTATTCTTGTTCTGAGAAATGATGGCTATTCCATGCGAGAAATTGCCAAGAAACTGAAGATCTCGTACAACGCTGTGTACCTTCACAGAACAGCGCAAGCGGTCTCTAACCAGAATAGAAAGAGGAGTGGGAGGCCCCAGTGCACAACTGAGCAAGAGGACAAGTACATTAGTGTCTAGTTTGAGAAACAGACGCCTCACAAGTCCTCAACTGGCATCTTCATTAAAGAGTACTCGCAAAACACCAGCCACAACGTCAACAGTGAAGAGGCGACTCCGGCATGCTGGCCTTCTAGGCAGAAGTTGTATACAAGCAACTCGATCCAGACCATTTCGCACGTTCTGAAGTTGGAACAGCATTTCTAGCATAAAGGCTGTTGGAGGAGTAGGTGGCGGAATAAGAAGAAGTAAGTTGAATATCTGAGCTGGGGCTGCTGCCGCTATCTCCACCAGTAAATGTAGTGTGTCAGGCTTACAATGATAGCAAAAAACAACATTTGGGAGTGCGCTGACCCTGGTGCTAAAGGGGGTACGCAGCTGGAGGTGGAATGTTTGAAAGGGTACAGGCCTATAAAAGTTTGGGAACCACTGGTCTAGGCTATGCATTGTCACCCTGCCTGCATAGGCTACAGCTGCTTGCATCTTGTTTATTTGTTAGACCACTTCAATCACTTATAACTAACTCTATTAAAGTGGCCATACTCTCGGTTGATGTATTTGCTTATTTTTACTAAATGATGTCTGAAGGCATCTGGTAGGCTGTGTCATGTAGGTTATTGCTTATTGTTCCTGTAGGACTGAAAATGATTGCAGGGAAGGCATTCATTTAGCTGTTTCCACTCTTTTTAGTATGGGTTCTCTCTTTCCCTCTGTGTTCGGCAGGCTGGGTTTTCTCCTGTAAACAGAGTGTGGTCTAAATCAAACCTTCTCTCCCAGCATGTGGTTTATGATGATTCAAACATTCCACACATCAGATCTACCTGGGCTTTCCTTTCCACTGAGTGCACAGAAACGCACCAACACATGCCACGGATGGAGACAATGTGGTTATCTATTGGAGGAGTGAGTGACTGATGGTTGGCCAGAGGGGACGTTGTTCACCTACAAATGTACCATTCCCAGGCCTCCTAACCCCTCATCCGCAGTCATCCTACCGCCCTCTCTTTCTGCAGACCCGTAACAACTTTAGTTTTGTTACCACCATGCTAACAGTGCTACCACTCTCTCTCTCTCTCCCCCGTCAGACTCGTGGACAGAGAAGCCAGCGTTTGGGACGGGTCTGGAGGAGCATCTGAAGAGGAGCAGCAGAGAGATCGCTCTGCCCTTAGAGGCCTGCATCATGATGCTGCTGGAGACTGGCATGAAGGAGGAGGTAGGGAGAGAAGGATGGATGGATGGATTGAAGCATTGTGGGAGCGAGGTAGAGGGGGAGAAAGTGAAGGGGGATCATAGTTGAGGACAAAGAAATTTAAATATGGATGCGTGAATTAAATAATACAAGGATGAGTGAAATGAATCCATGCAGAAACCTTTTGTGGTAAGGGCCCAAACATGAAATGTAAAATGCACTTTAAATCTCTTAAATGTAATCTACATAATGTGATAGACTGCATTCAGTTCGCTGAGTAGAGTGTTGGAGGCTATTTTGTAAATGACATCACCGAAGTCAAGGATCGGTAGGATAGTCAGTTTTACGAGGGTATGTTTGGCGGCGTGAGTGAAGAAGGCTTTGTTGCGAAATAGGAATACCGATTCTAGATTTAATTTTGGATTTGAGATGTTGAATGAGTCTGGAAGGAGAGTTTACAGGCTAGTCAGACACCCAGGTATTTATAGTTGTCCACATATTCTAAGTCAGAACCGTCCAGAGTAGTGATGCTAGGCGGGCGGGCGGGTGTTGGCAGCGATCGGTTGAAAAGCATGCATTTAGTTTTACTAGCATTTAAGAGCAGTTGGAGGCCACGGAAGGAGTGTTGTATGGCATTGAAGCTTGTTTGGAGGTTTGTTAACACAGTGTCCAAAGAGGGGCCAGAAGTATACAGAATGGTGTCGTCTGCGTAGAGGTGGATCAGAGAATCACCAGCAGCAAGAGCGACATTGTTTATATATACAGAGAGAATTTTAGAAAGAGGGTCCAGATTGTCTAACCCAGCTATTTGTATGGGTCCAGGTTGTGTAGCTCTTTCAGAACATCTGCTATCTGGATTTGGTTGAAGGAGAAGCTGGGGAGGCTTGGGCAAGTAGCTGCGGGGGTACGGAGCTGTTGGCCGGGGTAGGGGTAGCCAGGAGGAAAGCATGGCCAGCTGTAGAGAAATGCTTTTTGAAATTCTTGATTATTGTGGATTTATTGGTGTTGACAGTGTTTCCTAGCCTCAGTGCAGTGGGGCAGCTGGGAGGAGGTGCTCTTATTCTCCATGGACTTTAGTGTCCCATAACTTTTTGGAGTTTGTGCTACAGGATGCAAATTTCTGCTTGAAATAGCTGGCCTTTGCTTTCCTGACTGACTGCGTGTATTGGTTCCTGACTTCCCTGAAAAGTTGCATACACCTACTTCTACACCTGCATTGCTTGGTGTTTGGGGTTTTAGGCTGGGTTTCTGTACAGCACTTTGAGATATCAGCTGATGTACGAAGGGCTATATAAATACATTTGATTTGATTTTGATATCGCTGGGACTATTTGATGCTATGGCAGTCCGCCACAGGATGTTTTTGTGCTGATCGAGGGCAGTCAGGTCTGGAGTGAACCAAGGGCTACATCTGTTCCTGGTTCTACATTTCTTGAAAGGGGCATGCTTATTTAAGATGGAGAGGAAATTACTTTTAAAGAACGACTAGGCATCCTCTACTGACGGGATGAGGTCAATATCCTTCCAGGATACCCGGGCCATGTCGATTAGAAAGGCCTGCTCGCTGAAGTGTTTTAGGTAGCGTTTGACAGTGATGAGGGGTGGTCGTTTGACCGTGGATGCAGGCAATGAGGCAGTGATTGCGGAGATCCTGATTTGAAAACAGCAGAGGTGTATTTGGAGGGGAAGTTGGTCAGGATAATATCTATGAGGGTGCCCATGTTTATTGATTTAGGGTTGTTCCTTGATAATTTGTGTGAGATTGAGGGCATCTAGTTTAGATTGTTAGATCTAAAAGGTTTAAGAACTGGCAATAAACATTTTTGATCCCATACATTTTGAAATGTTAACAAACATGAAGAGACACGAACCGAAAACATTCAAATCTGCTGCGACCTTCTCTGAGTTCTTTCCACTTGTAAGAAATGCTTTAAAGTCCAGAAGTTGTGGGGGGAGCTGGAACGTTCCCTGTCAGAAGTATTACAATGTAACTGTACTTTTAATCCGTCTGTCTGCATATTTCAAGACGTAGCATGTGGGGGTGTAGTGAGATACCCGATGGGCTGGACGATTCTCTTCTCATCACTCATCTTGAAAAAACGTACACTAAAAACTTGGAAATCAATCCGCCCTCATTAACACAATGGGAAAATCAAATGATTTATTATTAAAATAGCATGGACGACTGAGAAACACATTGGTACAATTTAAGTGGCCAACAATAATGCAGGCACTAGGGATAAGGGTGTGAGCATGCTGGGGTAGGGGTGTGAGCATGCTGGGGTAGGGGTGTGAGCATGCTGGGGTAGGAGTGTGAGCATGCTGGGGTAGGAGTGTGAGAATGCTGGGGTAGGGGTGTGAGCATGCAGGCACTAGGGATAAGGGTGTGAGCATGCAGGCACTAGGGATAAGGGTGTGAGCATGCAGGCACTAGGGATAAGGGTGTGAGCATGCTGGGGTAGGGGTGTGAGCATGCAGGCACTAGGGATAAGGGTGTGAGCATGCTGGGGTAGGGGTGTGAGCATGCAGGCACTAGGGATAAGGGTGTGAGCATGCAGGCACTAGGGATAAGGGTGTGAGCATGCAGGCACTAGGGATAAGGGTGTGAGCATGCAGGCACTAGGGATAAGGGTGTGAGCATGCAGGCACTAGGGATAAGGGTGTGAGCATGCAGGCACTAGGGATAAGGGTGTGAGCATGCAGGCACTAGGGATAAGGGTGTGAGCATGCAGGCACTAGGGATAAGGGTGTGAGCATGCTGGTCTGGGCAGAGGAGATGTAGTCATTCTTTGTCTGTAAGTTGTTGTTAGTCTAAATTTGTACAGTGCATTCCGAAAGTGTCCAGACCCCTGGACTTTTTCCACAATTTGTTACGTTACAGCCTTATTCTAAAATTGATTAAATTATTTTTTTTCCTCATCAATCTACACACAATACCCCATAATGACATCGCAATACCCCATAATGACATCGCAATACCCCATAATGACATCGCAATACCCCATAATGACAAAGTGAAAACCGTTTTTATTTTTTTTATTTCTGCAAATAAAATAAAAATACCTTATTTACATAAGTATTCAGACCCTTTTCTATGAGACTCAAAATTGAGCTCTGGTGCATCATGTTTCCATTGATCATCGTTGAGATTTTTCTACAACTTGATTGGAGTCGGCCTGTGGTAAAAATCCAATTGATTGGACATGATTTGGAAAGGCACACACCTGTCTATACAATATTCCACAGTTGACAGTGCATGTCAGAGCTCCGAGACAGGATTGTGTGCAAAAAAAGAAAGCTATATATTATTACAAAAATAAATGTCAGCAATTATACTGTAATTCCGAATTATCATGCTATGCGTGTTGTTTGCTGGCAAGGTTCTAAATCAACTGTGTTTAGTTCTCACCATATTGTCTTCCCATTCAATCTATGTGTGAACACAGAACACAGCCTGTGGTGAGAGGAGGGACTGTTTGGGTGGGAGAGAGTAGAAGTTTTGTTTGTGTGTGAATTGAGGTTTATGTTTTGTGTGTGTGTGTGAGGACAAGCTTTATGTGTGTGAATGCATGAGAGAGGTCAGTGTGTTTGCATTTGTATGAGAGTGAGTACAGAGTGTCTGTACTGATTAAGCCCTGTCTGTCTCATCCATCCTGTCTGTGTGTTCTACCAGGGCCTCTTCAGGATCGCAGCAGGGACCTCAAAACTGAAGAAGCTCAAGGCTGCTCTGGACTGTTCCACCTCACAGCTGGAGGAGTTCTACTCGGACCCCCACGCTGTCGCTGGTACGATCCTAACCCCCACTCACATATTATACATGTTTCAGGAAGTGTTTTCAAGTAATGTAACTGAAATGATTGTCAGACCATTGCTCACATAACAGTCATTTCATTCCAGGAGCCCTGAAGTCTTACCTGAGAGAACTACCTGAACCTCTGATGAGCTTTCAGCTTTACGACGAGTGGATTCAGGCGTCTAGGTAAGCCACCACCACACACTCCATTCAATAGCAGCCATACTGTAGCTGTAGAAGGAACCAAGGAAAGTAAAGGAGAAGTAGTAGAAATGAAAAGTAAAAAAGGAGTGAAATGATGGCAACCATGAAACAGATTGTCCCTCTGTGTCTCTCCCCAGTGTTCTAGAGCCAGACAAGCGACTGCAGGCCCTCTGGGTTGTGTGTGATCAATTACCAAAGAACAACAAAGCAAACCTAAGGTGGGTAACAGATGGACTGGTTCACACAACTTGTGTGTAATATGTTACCCTTTTTCTTAACAGCTAACATTTACCTTACCTGTGCCTGTCTCTGTGTCCTGTGTTGTAGGTATCTGGTGAAGTTCCTGTCCAAGCTGGCTCAGGACAGTGAGGTCAACAAGATGACCCCTAGCAACATCGCCATTGTACTGGGACCAAACCTGCTGTGGGCCAAAACGGAGGGGTGAGAAAAGGGAAGAGAGGGGAGGAGAGATGGGGAGTACTCACTATTCAAACTGAAAAACTAAAGTTTGTGTTCACAAATTGGTGTCATATTCATGTAGTGTTTGTCTGTAAAAAGGGTGTCAAACTGATTCCCTGGTGGGCCTAGTTTCTGCTGGTTTTTCCTTTCAATTAAGACCTATACAACCAGGTGTGGGGAGTTCCTTACTAATTAGTGAGGAACGACAACCTGCAGACACTCGGCCCTCCGTGGAATGAGTTTGACATCATGTCTGCTCTCCTCTGTGTGCCTGCAGCACTCTAGCTGAGATGGCTGCTGCTACCTCTGTTCACGTGGTGACCATCATAGAACCCATCATACAACACGCTGACTGGTTCTTCCCTGAGGGTATGTACTTATGACCTTTGACCCTTCCACTTTGACTAGGTCCTCAAAATGGAGTTCATTGGTCTCCTTTCTCTGTCAGTGGTATAAATCGGATTCCTAGGCTACTGAAAAAAATGTATCTGTTGTTTTGTTTTTTTAAATGGCCCCTAAAGGAATTCTACTTGCCTATTGTCCCCGTGTGCGCAGATGTGGAGTTTAATGTATCAGGGATGTTTGCCATGCCCACCCCTCCTTCCAACCACATCAACCACTCTATGGAGTACGACTGTTCCACCATCGAGAGGAAGAGGCCTGGTAGCATGGTGGGGCCAGAGAACGATACCCTTCGCAAGGACAGGTAACCACTAACCACAGCACCCCATCACTAGTAGCTCATTCCCTCTACTTTGGACTGCCGTGGGGTGAAAGGTCAAAGACTGGTCCTGTACCTGCCAGTGCTCTGAGCTGAGGATATCATGCTACTTAAATCGAAAGGATTTTCACTTTTAGAACTCAATAATAATTCATTTACACTTTGAATGTTTGGTTTGATTGGTAGCTCTGCTGATTATCACTACTTACATGAGGGGCTTTTTGAAGCTTATTTCTGGATGTTTAGTACTATAGGTGTCTTTGTAACTTTAGACAACAAATCTACTTAACATCCCTTTTTCTCCGTTTGGTGTGGACTACCTCTCACTCTCTTGTTCTCTCTCTCTCATTTTCACTCGCTCTCTCTCTACCTACTCTGGGACTTGGTGATTCTGTCCTGTGGGTGTCTTTCTCAACATGGCTCTGCCATCTGCCTCTCTGTCCTCTCCCCCCTCTCTAGTTCTGCTAATAAACTGTCGGACCATAACACCATCCCTCGTAGAGGCAGCAACACGTTAGGTAGAAAGCAGCATGTTTCACCCGCCTTCCTGCCCCCCTTACCCCCTGTGGAGTCCCCAGGGCCTGGGCAGGTCACGGGGTGTGTGGCCGAGCTCCAGGCCCCGCCGGAGGGCTGCCAGCCTAGCCTGGCACTGGGTATGGCTGCCCTGGTGGCAGCGCAGCAGCTTCTAGCTACTACCACGGAGGGTCTCAGGTAAGGGCGTGGGTGTGTAGTGCACTGTGGAGCACAGACACGCATGCCACTCCACTGCATGATAAGAAAACACACTTTTGACTGCAATCTTTGATGATGATCTGTTGTTAAGGCGTGTGTACGCTGTTTATGGTGATGTCACTGCTCTTATGTTCATTCTAATACAGAAAATCTATTTCAAACATCATTTATTTGAGTGGAAAATGACTGGTATGGGTACCAGTCTGTTTAGCTAACATTCCACTTTTTGTAATCTGTCATATGCCAAAGTTTTAGCATGACAGGAGTGGAATACTAGCTAAACAGACTGGTACCCATACTAGAAAATCTCACACACGCCTTTCTGACTCAACTTTTCCTCTCACTGTCTAACTGCATTTTCCTCAAACTACTAACAAATAGTCATTATAATAACACTGTGGGTACATCTCAGTTCAGACCACTGGCTCTGTACAACAATGGCTGCTGTGAGCCAGCCATCCTCAGAGGTCCCTCACGCCTCTGCTCTCACACTAGAACACATGAATCAGCAGAAAACGGTTGTACAAAGCTCTGTCCTCGGAAATGTTGTTTGGCCATTACTTCTGTCCTCTCATTGAGCTTATGTAACTTTTTGAAGGATGTTTTTGAATCAATTTATGAAAGGATTCTATTCAATGTCAGTTCCAGACTGTTCTATTGGTTAGAATATAGAAGGTAAACCAAAGAAACAGCCAAGTGTAGTTAAAGAGAAAAAGCTCACTCAACATTTTTTACATTTCATGGTGGATATCTTCAGAGCTCTACACTAATATCTGGGTGCTGTACTTACAATGGTGACCTCTGTCTGTTAAGCAACCCAAAGCGTGACCCCACCTCCACCCAGACCCTCCATCAAAGGAACGGTTCAGGAGGGGGCAACCCGGGCACAGCCAGCCCAGCAGGAGGAGGTGGAGCAGGGGGACAGCTGGGAGTGGTAGGCCCTGGGGCCGGATCCATGGGGCCCAGTCCACACATGATGAGCAGAGGTTACTCACTCCTTAAAGCAATTCAGCTCACCTTTATTACGTTGTTAGACATTTATTTGTAGCTATATGCATATGGTATCATAAGGAAATTTGAATAAAGAACCTATTCTGTGCTTTTTCATTAATAAGTCTTATTACAAGGTAATTTGCACTAGTAGTTATATTGTTACATTTCGACAGATTTAAAAGCATGCTACACTGGATGCCTCGCCTTTGCAGAGTGTGAGATGCACCTAAACATTTTAATGAAACCTGGGTGTAAGCAACGCGGTTCCCGGGAGAGGCCCGCTCTGGTTCTATTTTTTAAGAATTTAACACGTGCCTCATGCCCGAGAACACTACATAAAGTGTCTTGGGCTCTGCTCAGGCCGGCTATAGTTACGGGTCCAGTGTAGCAGCTAGAAACCCACCGTTTTTGTGACGCCCCAGTGTAGCTCCCCTGTTAGACATAGACATGCAATTTCAGGTAGCCTCAAATATATGTAGACACAAGATAATTTCTGAAGTCAACCTCTCTCTACTATCCAGGTACAAAGAAGCCAGCCCCTGCCCCTCCCAAGCTGCCCAACCCCCCTTCAGGCCAGCCCAGTAACCTCACCAACCACAACCCCTCGGGCCAGTCCCTCAGCCCCTCCCCCAGACCCCTCTCTTCCTCAAGCCACTCCCCTACCTCCCCCACCCTGCCCACATCCCAGCCCTCCACCACCCCCCGACGCCACTCCAACAACCAGCCCTCCATCCAGGCCCCCAACCACCCACCCCCACAGCCCCCCACACCCTCACAGGTCAGCCCCCCGTCCCAACCCAGGGCCCTCGGCCATCCCACAGGAGACAACCCGGGGGCGGAATATTCTCCAACAGACACCAACACCCCGCCTGATATACCTCCACCCTCCACCGTCCCCCAGGACATACCCAGTGCCCATCCTGCCTCCACCTTGCCCTTCCCCCGACCACGCCCCGTCCCCAAACCCAGAAACAGGCCCAACATTGCTCCTCCCCCTCAGCCCCCCACACAGGGAAATGATACCAACGGGATCTGCAGCACAGCCTACAAAATCATGGGTGAGTCCGGTCAAGTGATGCTTTATTTTCCCATGAAAGGAGATTCATTTGGTTGTTGGTAACATGCCACAGAAGGATATTAACAACAAATTCTAAAAACCGACACAGAACTGACACACTATATATACAAAGTATGTGGACACCCCTTCAAATTAGTGGATTCGGCTATTTCAACCACAGGTGTGTAAAATCGAGCTCACAACCATGCAATCTCCATTGACAAACATTGGCAGTAGAATGGCCTGCTCTGAAGAGCTCAGTGACTTTCAACGTGGCACCGTCAAAGGATGCCACCTTTCCAACAAGTCAAAGTTCTGCCCTGCTAGAGCTGCCCCGGACAACTGTAAGTGCTGTTATTGTGAAGTGGAAACGTCTAGGACCAACAACGGCTCAGCCGAAAAGTGGTAGGCCACAAGCTCACAGAAGGGGACCGTAGCGCTTAAAAATCATCTGTCCTCAGTTGCAACACTCACTAAGAAGTTCCAAACTGCCTCCGGAAGCAACGTCAGCACAGTAACTTAGTTGGAAGCTTAATGAAATGGTTTTCCATGGCCGAGCAGTCGTAAGCCTAAGTTCACCATGCGCAATGCTAAACGTCGGCTGGAGTGGTGTAAAGTTTGCCGCCTTTGGACTCTGAAGCAGTGGAAGCGCGTTCTCTGGAGTGATGAATCACGCTTCACCATCTGGTAGTCTGACGGACGAATCTGGGTTTGGCGGTTGCCAGGAGACCGCTACCTGCCCCAATGCATAGCACCAACTGTAAAGTTTGGTGGAGGAGGAATAATGGTCTGGGGCTGTTTTTCATGGTTTGGCCTAGGCCCCTTAGTTCCAGTGAAGGGAAATGTTAACGCTACAGCATACAATGATATTCTAGATGATTCTGTGCTTCCAACTTTGTGGAAACAGTTTGGGGAAGGCCCTTTCCTGTTTCATCATGACAATGCCCCTGTGCACAAATCGAGGTCCTTACAGAAATGGTTTGTGGAAGAACTTGACTGGCCTGCACAGAGCCCTGCCCTCAACCACTTCAAATACCTTTGGGATGAATTGGAAGGCAGACTGCGAGCCAGGCCTAATCTCCCAACATCAGTGCCGACCTCACTAATGCTATTGTGGCTGAATGGAAGTAAGTCCCCGCAGCAATGTTCCAACATCTAGTGGAAATCCTTCCCAGAAGAGTGGAGGCTGTTATAGCAGCAAAGGGGGGACCAACTCTATATTAATGACCATGATTTTGGAATGAGATGTTCGACGAGCAGGTGTTTATGTACTTTTGGTCATATCACAACAATCCCTTCTTTCAGTTTATAGTATTGGTTCAGTACTTCCTTCTCACTTGTGTATTTTACTCCAGTGTTGCCAGTAGATTGACAATGTTTTATCTAAAAGTCCTGTGTCCACAGGTTAAGGAGCATTTATGAAAGAGGTTTGTCAGGACTTGTATTTTGCAGCTGCTGCACGCCATCCGTTTCTGCATTACTCCATTACCACAACATACTTTTAGAAACCTACCACTTGTGCCTGCTTTTCTAATAGATGTTTTATCATCGATCCCATTGGCCATGAACCATCATGACATTCAACCTTCATTATTAAATCATTTAAATGTCAGTAACATGGACATCTCTAATGGTTTGTCTCTAAATGATGAGAGGATACCAGAAACTGAAAACCGATTTGATTCATGGAATTGGCAGAATATGACCTTCTTTTTTAAAAAAATTGATTGATTCTGTCAGTATGCCTTTTGCAAACCCTTCAATTGCATTTATTCTCCCTCTGGAAATGTTTTTTTTTTTCAATGAATATAAGTCATTGTCATCTTTATTAGAAGACTGAAGTTGAAGCTGTACTATTGTACATAAATAAACATCAACATCAGAATATCATTCTAGCATGATCAGACTATTTAGGGTGGAAGTTCTATGGCCTAGAGCTGGTCCAGTTGGACAAAAATACATATCGTCATAAATTGCCTGAATTGATGCGATAGCGATAAATAGAAGGATACTTTTATAACTATTGTGCACCACCTCTTGTGTATTATGCTTTTTAACTACTAATACTAGTTTGATGGTTGTAACCATCAATTGGCCCATTAACAGTCACCCAGATAAGCAAACTTATTTCATTTCAAACCGAATTTCTCTTTTATAGGCAACTTATCGCAATGAATGATATCAGTAAAACAAAAGCCTGTGAAAACTGATCGGTATTGTCGATTTTAGTTTTCAGTTGATCTTCCCAGCGCTACTATAACCTGTCTTGTCTTGGTGTTTTAGTGTGGCAACCCGACCGCATCAGGTTTTAGTGTTCCGGTATGCATGGGACAGGATTGTGTTTAGAAGTTGCATGCCTTGGATGCATTTGAAGCATGAGGCTCTCTTCAACTCAACAGTTCTGAGCAGAATAGTGATGACAGCAGCAATGTGGTTTTCAATAGAGAAATGTCTGCTTTATATTGCTTTATGATGGAATGTGGATAGCATTCGCGTGACTCTGTTTCAAAAGAAATCTGTGGTTCGGCATCCTCTCTGATATGCTGCCACTTAACTCTACTTGATGATTCACTGCTATTTTCCGATCTTAAAGCCAGTGGAAAATGGTAAACAATGGTAGTAGATTTCAGAGGTTGACGTCACTGTTTGGATGTCAGGTCCTTCAGATTTTTTTTTCTGTAACTAGGCAAGTCAGTTAACAACACATTTTTATTTTCAATGACGACCTAGGAACATTGGGTTAACTGCCTGTTCAGGGGCAGAACGACTGATTTGTACCTTGTCAGCTTGGGGATTTGAACTTGGAACCTTTCGGTTACTAGTCCAACGCTCTAACCACTAGGCTACCTGCCTAGATTGAGGATGTGACAGTCTGTACTGGAGGTTGAATTAGCATTTTGCTTGTCTCTCTTTATGCACGTCAACCATGCTTGCCAAAACGTACTAACATTGAACACATATTTTCAAGTGACTTTTTGATGATTTTAATATCAGCTATTTAGTTTTCCCCTTCAGGAATTTCTATTCATTGACTTCTTAGTACTTTGACCTTGTTAATCCACAATATTTAACTGAAGTCAGATTCAGTGTCTGATTTTCTACAATCACTCAACTACTACAGCTTGAAAGACTTAACTCCTCAGTCAGCTGGAGCAGTAACATTTCACTCTCTCTGTCCTGTCCAGACCCAGCGCTGTCTCTCAAAGGGTTGACCCGAGCCTTCGTCCCTGAGTTTGCTGTGGACCAGCAGCCAGTGACCGCCCCCTCCATGGCCCCCATGGCATCCGTATCTCAGCCCAAAGACTCAGACCTGGACACAGAGAGTACCATCCTATAATGAAGAGGACTGGGCTTGGCTCTCTCTCCCCTCCATCTCCTCTCCAGGTGTGGGTAGAAGTTGACCCTAACCACAGGTCCAGGGTCAGATAGTAGTTTGATCCCCTACTGGATAACTATACGACTAGGTATAGGGAGATTTGGTCCTAGATCTGTGGTTAGTGGTAACTTCTACCGCAGGCTCCCCTCAGCCCTCAGATCACCACACCTCTGCTGCTCTCTGCCAACTCCACCTCTGTGTCCACCACACTAACTTACCCACCATCATTGCCACCTTGGTCCGCTCCACCTCAGCCTTGTTACAGCTACTACTATATACAATCAACACAACCACCTTAGGGGGACTACAGAACAGCCTTGATTAAAACGGTATGTTTTTGCATGGGATGTTGCACCTGAAGGGACTGGTAGTAGTAGTAAGTGGGTTGTTAACAGTGGATTGACTGACTTTGACATTGGTGTGAGGTGTTTTGTTGTTGATTATGATGATGGCCTTAGAACTGAAGAATACTATTTGTAAATGTAAAGCACAGGAAATGTGGGTAAAAGTAGAACCCCCCCCCCCCCAAAAAAAGAACTGTTGCTGAAAGTGTAGCTTGTGACTGCAGGTTTCCAGTCGTCTCAAACACTTTGACCTTTTTATCCCTGTTTTGTATGAAACCTATCCTTTGCTCTTTGTATTTATTTCCAAAAACGCATTCCCTGTGGCTTAAGTTAAAAATCATGCAGTTTGCTGAATTGTGCCTTACTGGTTCCATAACTTGTTGTAGCAGTGTTAGGTCAATAAACTGTGTATATGCTGAGCCTCTTGGATTGTAGGGGCCTTCCTAACCTTCTGTGTTTACTCTGATGTTTTTGGGGCATTAAAGTGACAGTTCCACTATAAGTGAATGTTGGAAAGGACGGTTTTAAGCGCTTCTACTATAGCTACTTTGTCATCTGTCTGGTGAATCACTTCAACAGTTGATATTGAACCAAGTCTAAACCCCACAAACGCTTGCTTTCCAGTGAACAGGTTTCTATATGGAAGCTCATTCTGCGATCCTTCCCACGGAGCTGGGTTTTACACACAAACTGATGTAACAACCTAGTAGTGAGGTGGTGTTGGATTCACTAGACTTTTTTTCGGTGTTGCTTTTCCTTTAATATAATGCAGGGTTGTGCTCCTAGAGAACCTGAATGGTACCAACTAAAGGGCACATTTCTGGACGCTTCAGTTGCCCTGAACACATGTTCAGTAATTGTACTGCTTTTCAGAGACGATCATCATCCATATAGTCTTACTGAGATCCCCCCCCCCCCTTCTCTCTCTCTCCTTTAACTTGCTGCCTTATCCGTCTGCAGAAAGAGCACCTTGGTTGGAGGCTCTGAAAGACTAACAAGCCTTTTAACTAGACATGTTAAAGCTGCATTTTAAGCTCAGTTTTGTATGCAGACTGTTGAGCTTAAAGAAATACATCAAATGGCAGATGAATGCTTGGTTAGACTCCCTGTCTGAATAAAATATATGAAGAACAAGTTGAAATGGTTGTTAGTCATGGCTTGATCACACACACATACTCATACATGCAGATACACAGTAAGAAAATGCTTTATTGAGTGTTACTGATGGGAGGACGATTGTCTAGTAGTCATCTCTTCATTCTCCTGCTACCAGTAAAGTCTGCGGTGTGTCGGCCACACGATTTCTAAAATAATATAACATTTATTTTGATGATTTTGATTCCAGACAGGTCTACATTCAATCCATTCAAAGCGGAAGCGCTGCGCTAGTGTGATTTACATTTAAAGGCAATGTTCCTGCATTTGAGGAGACTGCATTTATGGTAAATACTGCATATGTCAGCTCAATCGGCAATTACCTTTCAATTTCAATCGCGCTATAATGCAGATCTAGTCCTAGATAAAACGCACACAAAGTAATTACCGGAATCCATGAGGATGTTGGTAGCCTTGGTGTAGGTTTGTAGGAAGGTGGATGGGGAGTGCAGCACTGCACTCTGACAGAGGTAGATAACTGTATCCTCCTCTAACCGAAGAGCCTGCTCCTGATCATCCTGGCCTGAACCGCTATCCTATAACACACACACACACACACACTGAACAGCTACCCTATAACACACACACACTGAACAGCTACCCTATAGAACAGCACACAGACACTGAACAGCTACCCTGTAACACACATACACACACTGAACAGATTTGAACAACACACACTGAACAGCTACCCCATAGAACATCACACACACACACTGAACAGTTACCCTATAAAACAGCACACACACACTGAACAGTTACCCTATAAAACAGCACACACACACTGAACAGCTACCCTATAGAACAGCGCACACACACTGAACCACTACCCTATAGAACATCACACACACACACACTGAACAGCTAGCCTATACAACATCACACACACACACTGAACAGCTAGAACCCTCAAACAACTTGGGACCTCGAAGTCAGTTCCACTACATTTTTTAATTGTTTGATTGACTGATTTAGACCTGGGACACCAGCCACCCGAGTGGCGCAGCGTTCTAAGTCGTCACTACAGACCCGGGTTCAATCCCAGGCTATGTCACAACCGTCCATGACCGGGAGTCCCATAGGGTGGTGCACAATTGGCCCAGCGTCGTCCAGGTTAGGGGAGGGTTTGGCCCGGAGGCCTTTACTTGGCTCATCGCGCTCTAGTGACTCCTTGTGGCGGGCCGGGCACCTGCAGGCTGACAACGGTCATCAGTTGAACGGTGTTTTCTCCAACACATTGGTGCAGCTGGCTTCCAGGTTAAGCAGGCGGGTGTTAAGAAACGTGGCTTGGCGGGTTATGTTTCGGAGGATGCATGACTCGACCTTCGCCTCTCGACCCCATTGGGGAGTTGCAGTGATGAGACAAAATCATAGGGTAAGAGTTGAATACCCCTGCTATAGAGCAACATAACACACACTGATCAGCTACCCTATAGAGCAGGGGTGGGCAATTCCAGTCCTTGAGGGCCTGATTGGTGTCACAACAACACACCTGACTCCAATAATCCCCTAATCATGATCTTCAGTTTAGAATGCAATTAGATTAATCAGCTGTGTTTGGTAGGGATGGAGAAGAAGTGTGACACCAATCAGGCCCTGGAAGACTGGAGTTGCCCACCCCTGCTGTAGAGCAACATAACACGCACTGAACAGCTACCCTATAGAACAACACACACACGCTGAACAGTGACCCTATAGAACAACACACACACTGAACAGCTACTTTAAAGAACAACACACACACACACACACACACACTGAACAGCTACCCTATAGAACAACACACACACTGAACAGCAACTCTAAAGAACAACACACACACACACACTGAACAGCTACCCCATAGAACAACACACACAGTGAACAAATACTCTATTGAACCACACAAACACCAACAGGCCTTACACTCCTCTCATGTGGAGGGCTTTGTATCATATCAAAATACCTTACAAAGGAAAGGATGGATTTGTCGTAAGATTGGCATGTACAGACATGCAACAAAGACGTGGACATTCACCACCAACAGTATTAAGCATCTCCTTTACCCTGCGTTTGAGTAGACACACACACATCTTGTAGATCATGGCCAGGCTGTCTGGGACTAGGGTCTCCACGGGCTGGGTCTGTGGGTTGGGGTCCTGGAGGCTGAGGGGCAGCGTCACGAAGCGGTAGCCCCACAACGGGAACATACGTCTCAGCACACAATGAGACACCACCAGGATACGCACCTCCTTCAGTGGACAGCTGAGCCAAAAACATCCAGTCAAGATATCAGAGCAAAGCAAGGACCATATGTCCCGATGGGGAGGAGTCAGAGGAAATCTTACTTTGGGCTTTTCTCCATGTCATTCAGATCTTCCAGAATCATGTGGAGAACTTCTGAAGAGGACTAAAACCAAATAAATTATTTTAATAATACAAATAGCAATAGGCTATACAACACTTGTAAGCAAGGTAAAATAGTTTATTATCCACATACCTCCATCAAATGAATGATACTTTTGGGATATAATAGCAGTATGCCAGTGACTTTCTCAGTCTGTGTGTTTTTCTGGAATTTTGACAAAAATTGCTCATAGTATTCTGGAATGAAAACAATCACGACAGTGAGTAACTCATTCTCCCGAAATACATTCTGGCTAAGATGTTACCTTTTTTTTCACCTGCAATTGCACTCTGTTTATCGTCAGCGTTTAGCTTTCTCGTCGCTACATACACCAGTCTGTGGATAAAACGTTTCTACAAACACAAGACAGAAACAAGCTGATGTTAGACGCGCTCACTGCCAAAAACCTTCATTCATTGAAGGGATGCTGATCATGACCCCAAATTTGTACGTTAGCGCGCCATCGCGCGTCCTGTTTGGAAACTTCTATCACATAACAATTTCTTCAAGTCTTCAGCCTTACTTTGCAGGTTGTTTTCTGTTTTTCGACATCGGCAAAAAGCGAGTTTTTGTAGGCGTTGAAATACGAATTGACGCTGCCAGGTAGAGATGATGGCAAAGGATTTACTGCCATTTTCCCGTTGCTATGGCAATTGCACCACCACGCGACAAACTTCAGTTAATTTGGTCCAGTCCATGATCGTCTCTGGCTCTGAAAAAGCTCGTGGGTATCAGGCAGTTTATTTGTCAAGCATTTATGTCTTTTTACAGATCCAAAACAAGTACAACTGATCCAGAAGCAACCACATGGCCAACATAAAAAGTCAATAATTTTTGAACTATACAAAGTACTCCATTAATATCAATGAAAACATAGACAAAACACACTTAGGCTATACAAAATGAACATTTAAATACATTAACAAACTTGATCTAGAGTTATAATAGGTCTACATTTTTGACCCAACTTGTGAGAATACAATAAAAGTAAACAAATCCAGATGTACAATCATTTTAACACAAAACAACACCTATAGACAGCAACATGCAAATGCTTGTCATAAAACTGTACTGCACTTGTGGCAAGATTTAAATATGTAACAGTCTTTTTTAACATGATGACACTGCCTGGTACAACAGGTCTGTAAATCAATATGTTTGTATTTTCATGATGGCAGCTCTGACTGAAATGTATATGTGAAAAGGAATTATGGAGGGAAAGTAGAAACGCAAGAAATACATTCAAAACAGCTTTAAATGCACACTAGCAAACAGTGAATATTTGTTCTAAAACAAGACTGTTGATACAGGTGAAAGTTATGGCAGTGGAATGGATGGTTCATCAGTAACAACCCCAGTGACTGCAAGATCCACCTGGACCACTCAATGCTAACGTGGATTGATGTCTTTCAGTTAGCAGCTATTCATATATTAGCCCCAGTGGGTTAACCCTCATATTTCATGTATGCTCCTCATACTGTAAAACACTTTTAAAACACTTAGGAGAGTGGTATTATTTTTGTTGCCCCTGCCCAGAGCAAGTTTTGAAATACCAAATGTTAGGATGACTGCAATTACATTGGCACCAGAAAGCCTCTAAATATTGTAATAACAATTCACAGTACGTTTGTCATGCCAATGTAATGCTTCAAGATAGGTTTAAACTGCGTTCTATCATCACAATCTACGAGGCAGTGATTATGTGTTTCTGTTGTAGGCAGATCAAGTCCATCTGTAAAAATAGCGCTCAGCTCTAGATAAAATTCATATACGTCTGACTATCAGCCATCTAAAATGTCATGGTTATTTACATATACGGGTAACTGCCAAAATAAAGGAAACACTTGAATAAATGAGGGATACAAAGTATACTGAAAGCAAATGCTTCCACACAGGTGTGGTTCCTGAGTTAATTAAGCAATTAACATCCCATCATGCTTAGGGTCATGTACAAAAATTCCCAGTTGCCCATTATTACGACTACCATGGCTAAAGTGTGTGTGTGTGTGTATGTGTCACTCTCAGTCACCAGATCAAAACCCAATTGAATACTTATTGGAGATTCTGGAGCAGCACCAGAGACAGCGTTTTCCACAACCGTCAACAAAACACCAAAATATGGAATTTCTCATGGAAGAATGGTGTAGCATCCCTCAAAATATAGTTATAACAACTTGTAGAATTTATGCCAAGGTGCATTGAAGCTGTTCTGGCTCGTGGTGGCCCAACGCCCTATTAAAACACTTTATGTTGGTGTTTCCTTTATTTTGGCAGTACATCTATGCTTTATCTTTACAATTTCATTATACTTTCAATTTAATACAATCCAATATAAAATATATACTCATGTTATCTGAACATATAGAGCTACTTGACCTTCCCAGGAGAAACTCTGGACCCTTTGGATGAGAGTTCTTTTGGTCAGATCACATGGTCAGGAAGAACTCCTGGCCCTACGGCATTCCGCAGTGTTGAAGATCATGTTGTTTGTGTCCCAGTAGTTGTGACTGTTTCTTTGTGTTGTCTTGGCACTTTGGTTGAGGAGAGCAGAGGAGCTATCCAGTCTCTACCAGGCCAGGGGAGAGGGCACTCTGGGGCTGCAGGGGTTCTCAGTGGCCTGGGTCTCATTCAGTGCTCTCTGGAAAACAGGACCAATTATCGTACATGAAAACAGAACCAATCATTGTACTTGAGTCACAGACGCATTTGAATGCTGTCAAATTGTGTGGTCAGAGACCTGTGAAGGGCATCACTATGGCTACTGGCTCACCTCAAACTTGGAAGTAAACTCAGCAAAAATGGCGAAGAAGGCCTCAGTGGAGGTGACCTTGCTGTCCTCTCCGAAGTACGAGGCCACCTTAGTGAACTCGTCCATGGCTCTCAGCTGCAGAGAGTCCAGAGACTGAACCGCTGGGTGACTGTTCTCCAGGAAACCCTTTATCTTCAGGGTCAAGGGTCAAACTGTCAACTGTCAGACCATTCGAAGCACAGTGACACATTCTGACTAGTAACATACTGACCAATGGTGTAATTAAATTAAATCACATTTTATTTGCCCATTACACTGAATACAACAGGTGTAGACTTTACTGTGAAATGCTTACTTACGAGCACATTCCCAACATGCAGACTATTACAGTGTAATTACTACTACATTGTGTTACTGTTCGCGTGAAATGTTGTGTTGTGAAGGGCTTTGTTGTTGATGGAAGGATACACTCATGACGGCAGCGAAGTGATCCTCGGCCGTGGCTGGGATCTTCTGACAGGCTGTCCTGATGTCCTGGATGGTGGAGTGAAGGTCAGCCAGCTCAGCTGTCAGCATACGCTGATTCACTGCAGAGAAATGTCAATAGAAAACCATGCAGTATGACTTGTACAATTTGTACACAGCTACACTGAACAATTTACATTGACCCTCCCCCCTTGTACACTGCTGCTACTCGCTGTTTGTTTGCTACCTATGCATAGTCACTTCGCCCCCACCTACATGTATGGATTACCTCAACTAGTCTGTACCCCTGCACACTGACTCAGTACCGGTGCCCCCTGTATATAGCGTCGTTATTGTTATTCTTATTGTGTTACTTTTAATTTTATCCTACTTGGTAAATATTTTCTTCTTCTTGAACTGTACTGTTGGTTAGGGGCTTGTAAGTAAGCATTTCACGGTAAAGTCTACACTTGTTGTATTCGGCGGATGTGGCAAATAAAGTTGGATTTGATTTGATTTGTATGAGATAAATCCAATGCATACTGTCAAATGTCAATGCCATTAATTATAAATGTTGTAGTGTTTCAGTCTTATGAGATAACTGCTGAAAGGCATATCTGAATATCGAAAAGTAACTATCAGGAAACGGATTATCAGGAAACTGATAAGGACATGACTTGTAGTACATATTGTAATGTACTAAATGGAACTAATTCATTCTGCACATGAACCTCAGAGTCCTGCTGACGGACAGAGTCATGTAAAGAGCATTGTGTGGTGTTGTCTTACTGTACCTTTGGCTGCGAGTGGCACGGTTGTGAGGTCCCTGGCAAAGTTCAACAGTTCTGGGAAGTGTTGGCATAGCGATTTGGCAAGAATGTGGAGGAAGGTGGATTTACCATCCACCGTTTTAGTGGTGCTGAGCTGTTAGAAGGAAGGTGAGATAGAATTTGGCATTAGAAAGAGGTTAACTCCAAGGCAAAGACAACACAAATCCCAAAAAGACAAATGTGGCTAAAGCATAATCAGTTAGAGAATGAACATCCATTCATACCTCAGTGAGAAAGTTGATCTTAAAGCCAGTGGTTTTGTTTGTCTTGGGTTGACCATTGTTCAGGTAATTCCCCATTGCCAGCACAAACTGTAGACAGAAACAGATGTTTAGAAAGAGTTTACCGGTAACACAACGCGATCACCACATTATGCATACCTCTGAGTCTGTATCTTATTACCTTATCCTATATGATTTTACACACAATGCATCTTCTTTAATAACCTTAGATTATGACAGCAGAGACACATAAATAATACGAAATAAACAAGAGAGCTGTTTTCCATTTCTCAACCATTAAGCTACTGTATTCCACTCTCAGGGAGTGCGAGCTACAGTAGTTGTATTACCTCGAGGATCTTGGCCAGTTTCTTGCTGCTCCTGAGTTCTATCGAGGCCCTGTAGATCCATTCGTATCCAGCCTTCATCTCCTCTGTCTTCTCCTGCAGGGCTGTCTTAAAATGGAGGCTCCGCAGACGAGTCTTATACTCAGGGACCATCAGCATCTGGGCACACACAGATTATGAACTCGAAAAATACTGTTACTATTGCTAGTAAAGTAACATGTTACTGTGGTAAACTAGTACTACACTCTTAGAAAAAAAGGTGCTATCTAGAACCTAAAACTGTTTGGCTGTCCCCATAGGAGAACCCTTTGAAGAACCCTTTTTGGTTCCAGGTATAACCCTTTTGGGTTCTATGTAGAATTCTTTCCACAGAGGGTTCTACATGGAACCCAAAAGGGTTCTATCTGGAACCAAAATGGTTCTCCTATGGGGATAGCCGAAGAACCCGTTTGGAAACCTTTTTTCTAAGAGTGTATAGTATTCAGTAAAATACTGAAATGTATTTTTTTAAACATTCTAGCCTCATTCTAGACCAGGATCCCCAACTGGTTTTATTTGGTTTTCTGGAACTCTGTTCCCAAAGTATTCCCATCCATAATAGAGGGACACATGATCGTATATAAATGTAAGCAAGGTTTGAAATGATCATATTTTAGTCAAATAATGTATCTGTTTATATATTCTTGCGGTTAATTTGCAGTCTACAAATGATTTGTAATTATGTTCCAGCCCCCCAACCAAATCGGTCTGCTGCTGAATCTAGTTGATGATCCCTGGCCTAGAGGGACTGGCTGGGCCAATATGTGGTTCCGACCCACAATTTGGGAAACATTGACACAACAGTGTCTCAGTTACCTGCAGGACAAACTGGTCAGGGTCACTGAGTTTGGCGGAGTTCTGGTCGAAGCATTGGTACTGTTTGACTTCCTGGTCATCGGGGGCGTAGAGCAGCAGCTGCTTGATGTGGGCCGGCTCCAGTCTGTCTGTGCTCATAGTCATCAGCACCTGGCGCAGCTCACCTGGAGACAGCTTCAGGTGGGCGATCAGGATGGCTGGGTAGAGGAGGCATGGAATAAAGGGATGGAGGAGAGGTTTATTTAAGCAATAAGGCAATATGGCCAAAATACCACGGATAAGGGCTGTTCTTAGACACAACGCAAGGTGGAGGTCTATTGGTCAATTGGTCATATAGGACATACCCCAGAGGAGCCTAATCGCTATTATAAACTGGTTAACAACGTAATTAGAGCAGTAAAATAAATGTTTTGTCATACCGTGGTATACGGGTATGATATATCACAGCTGTCAGACAATCAGCATTCAGGGCTTGAACCACCCAGTTTAAAATTGTTTATTTGGACCCCGTTAGCTGTTACATTAGCAACTGATACTCTTTCTGGGGTCCACACAAAACAGTCATATACAATAAAAACAGACTTTCATTGATAAACAACAAGTTTCTGTAGAAATCAGAGCACCTGTGTTTGAATCTCAGAGTCACCTGAATAGACTAGAGAGTACATTCAAATCATTGAGATAAAGGTTCCTGGGGGCCAAGGCCAGGGTCATGTTTCAGATCCCTGGGGACCAAGGCCAGGGTCATGGTTCAGATCCCTGGGGACCAAGGCCATGGTCATGGTTCAGATCCCTGGGGACCAAGGCCAGGGTCATGGTTCAGATCCCTAGGGGGACCAAGTCCATGGTCATGGTTCAGATCCCTGGGGACCAAGGCCAGGGTCATGTTTCAGATCCCTGGGGACCAAGGCCAGGGTCATGGTTCAGATCCCTGGGGACCAAGGCCAGGGTCATGGTTCAGATCCCTGGGGACCAATGCCAGGGTCATGGTTCAGATCCCTGGGGACCAAGGCCAGGGTCATGGTTCAGATCCCTGGGGACCAAGGCCAGGGTCATGGTTCAGATCCCTGGGGACCAAGGCCAGGGTCATGGTTCAGATCCCTAGGGGGACCAAGTCCATGGTCATGGTTCAGATCCCTGGGGACCAAGGCCAGGGTCATGGTTCAGATCCCTGGGGACCAAGGCCAGGGTCATGGTTCAGATCCCTGGGGACCAAGGCCAGGGTCATGGTTCAGATCCCTGGGGACCAAGGCCAGGGTCATGGTTCAGATCCCTAGGGGGACCAAGTCCATGGTCATGGTTCAGATCCCTGGGGACCAAGGCCAGGGTCATGGTTCAGATCCCTGGGGACCAAGGCCAGGGTCATGGTTCAGATCCCTGGGGACCAAGGCCAGGGTCATGGTTCAGATCCCTGGGGACCAAGGCCAGGGTCATGGTTCAGATCCCTGGGGACCAAGGCCAGGGTCATGGTTCAGATCCCTGGGGACCAAGGCCAGGGTCATGGTTCAGATCCCTGGGGACCAAGGCCAGGGTCATGGTTCAGATCCCTGGGGACCAAGGCCAGGGTCATGGTTCAGATCCCTGGGGACCAAGGCCAGGGTCATGGTTCAGATCCCTGGGGACCAAGGCCAGGGTCATGGTTCAGATCCCTAGGGATCACGTTTAGTTTGGTACTTTGTTGTTTTTGTTCGGTGTTCATTTAATAAAGTAAAATGTACGCCTACCACGCTGCACCTTGGTCCACTCATTCTAACGATTGTGACAGTCATGGTTCAGATCCCTGGGGACCAAGGCCAGGGTCATACTCACAGGCATTGTAGGCTTTCTTATGAGACAGAATCTCCACCACGTCTTTCTTTTTAAAGCTCTCGGGCAGGAAGGCTGGCTCTGGAAGAGAGACTGACACATTTAATCACAGTGTAAGGATGCTGCTCTCCAGGCACCAGGGTTGGAAACAGGCACTAAAGGTGGACGGGTAATGAGAGAAGAGAGGGGATGGTAGGTGGTGCTTTATGGAGAATGCATTTTATGAGCAGGTGAATAGACTCCATGGGACAACTTGGTGAGCTGTGAAGGCATAAGAACAACATGGAAAATCAGCAATACACTGACACCATGAAACACAAAACAAGTCATGTTGAATTAATGAAAGCAATGTACTCTTCCACAGCTATGAAACCAAATAATTATATTGTTATATAATTATATGCAGTGTTCCCTGGCAAAAGAGACCTTGGTCTCAATGGGACTCCCTGTTAAATAAAGATACACAATCTGACTATGAGGGTATAAGGACAATATTTAAAAATGTTATCAACAGAACCAGTGATATGAATACATGATATGATATGACTATGAGATGAGATGTTTGATGAAGAGATCAGAATAAAAACTTACTGGAACTCCGTTGGGTACCAAAATGCATCTCTAGATCGAGATACTTCACCATGTCACTCAGTTTGTCATAGTCGGGGTCCTCTCCAAGCTAAAGCAGACAAAGTATCTCACCTGTCAATACATTTCTTAACAACAACAAACAGTACTGATTCCAGGTTCAGGGTTAGTACAATAGACTCAACACATGCCTGTCCCCAGATGGTTCCCTCAGAGTTCTCCACCTGCTCCCAGCGCAGTCTCTTCACACTCATGTGGTTGGTGTCCCCAGCACAGGGACTGGAATTGGGCAGCGGAGGCGGTTCGCAGGGGGGCGGCAGTGGTGGAGGGGGTGGTGGGGGGACCTTGTGTTTCTGGAGTTCTGACACTGAGATGGGGGTCTCATAGGTCTGTGAGTGAGGGGGCTGGGGAGGGTGACTTTGGGGCTGGGACAGGTGAGGGGCTTTAGGGGGAAGGCTGTGGCTCAGCTGGGGCTGGTAGGGCTGGTGGTGAAGCTGGTGGTGCCTCTGGAGGGCGAGCTGGCTTTGCCTGTTGGGCTGAGGGGAGGGCTGGGGACACAGGATGGGCTGGGTCAGGGGCTGAGGCTGGCTGGCCTGGCGGGGCAGGTTCCTGGGGCGAGAGGGCTGGGGAGAGTAGCGAGGGCCCAGGGGGAGAGTCATCTGAGTAGCCTGGTGGTGGACACAGCCCTGTAGCTCATCTCTGGTTGGCAGCACCTTGTGTAGGGACGGCCTGTTGTACATGAAGGCCCGTGGAGGAGGCGGGGGAGGGGGGATGATGGGGTGCTGCGGCTGGAAGGACATGCGCGCCCGGGGGATGTGTTCGGGGGAGAAGTGGGAGAGGACAGGGGTAATGGGGAGGGGGTCGGAGAAGCCGAAGGGTGGCGGGGGTAAGGGGGTGGGCAAGGGCGGTGGTGGCGGGGCGCTCTGCGGGGGTGGGGGGATGGGGATGTGTTCTGACCCGGAGGAGTAGGTGAGGGAGGTGGCCTCATCGTTGCTGCTGATGTCCTCACTGCTGGCACTGCTCAGCTGGCGGGGGAGGTAGCTCACCTCCTGCTCATCCTGGAAACTCATCTGGACACAGCAGATAATCATCAGTCTCACACCTTCTAATCAGACTCACCATGTCATCTATTTTACATCTTGTAACCATTCTTCAGACACACCTTATAATCAACCTTCATTGTACAGCGATAATGCATGTAATAATTTCCTATTCATATGCACTGCTTTTCTTCAGAAACCATGGAAACCATCCCCATAAATATCTGTTCACGCAATAACAACTACATTTACTGTACCGTCTGTATCATGTTAGTAAACATCAGAATTCTTATACTGTACTGTAGATAATTGAATAACTTGTTGGACATTACTGTTTCTGCACTCAATGAATTTGATCTGGTACACTTAAAAAAATGCTGGGTTAATAACCACCCAGTGCTGGGTAAATAGTGGACAGAACACATGTTGGGTCATATTTGGGTGATCATGTTATTTTCAGTGGGTGTGGCCTATTGGTGGCTGGGCTTGCAGATAGGTATTCTTAGCCACCCGTGATAGTAAATATTGTTCCTGTTCATCATGTTAAGTTTGTACACTGCAAATATGTCACGATTGTTATAAGGAGTGGACCAAGATGCTGCGTGGTATGTTTCCATACTTTATTTTGGAATAGAAAACTTTAAAGAACAAAACAAAAAAACGAGCAAACGCCGATGCCCAGTCTAAGCACGGCGTCCAGTCCAGCTCCAAGGCCAGAGTCTTCTTCGACGTTGGTGCCAAGTCCAGGCATAGCGTCCAGTCCCGCTCCATGGGGGGAGCTTTCCCCTGCGCCTAGGTCCAGTCCAGGCACAGTGTTCAGCCTGGGTCCATGGCTGGACACAACATATACTGAGTGTACAAAACATTAAGGACACCTGCTCTTTCCATAACATAGACTGTTTCTGTACAGCACTTTGTGACATCGGCTGATGTAAAAAGGGCTTTATAAATACATTTGATGATGAGCGGGTACTGCGTCCCGGGGGGGGGGGGGGGGGGGGGGGGTACTGTCACGTCCTGACCATAGAAAACCTGTATTTTCTATGGTAGAGTAGGTCAGGGCGTGACTAGGGTTTTTTGTTCTAGTTTATATTTTCTGAAGTTCTAGGTTTGATTTTCTATGTTGGTGATTTGTATGATTCCCAATTAGAGGCAGCTGGTTATCGTTGTCTCTAATTGGGGATCATATTTAAGTAGCATTTTTCCACCTGTGGGTTATGGGATATTGTTTATATTTAGTTGCCTGTTAGCACAGCATTGTCGTCATGGTTCGTTTATTCTTTATTGTTTTGTAATTGCTTAAGTTTCACTTTATAAATTAAAAGTATGTGGAACTCTACGTACGCTGCACCTTGGTCCGACCATCATTATTACGAACATCGTGATAAAATTAAAATGTTCCTTCAATAACTTTGCTAATTAGATATTTTAATATAATGTAAAAACATTATTATTTCAATATTATAACGTGGTAACTCTCCCTACATTGGGATATGGTTATAGGCATATCATACTCTTGTGTAAGAGTACAAAAGGCTCAGTGCTCAACCTTAACATGTGATGACAATACTGTACAACACAACATGAACCGGAATGATATTTACTCTCATGGGTGGCCAAAAATAACTATTTGAAAGCCTCACCCACTAAGCCACACCTCTAGTCTTCAGATCTGACCTGGTGGGTCATGGCTCAATGACCCAGCATCAACAACCCAACTAAGTGACATAAACTGGCTGTGTCACAATAATCTAATGTGTGTTCTGTTCAATATGTATTTTTTTCTGCTTTTTTTGTGTGTTTGGGCCCACAGTGGCTCTCTCACCTCCTCATAGTGCCCATCTCTTCATATACTGTCTCCATCTCTCACCTCCTCATAGTGACTATCTCTTCATGTACTGTCTCCGTCTCTCACCCCCTCATAGTGACTATCTCTTCATGTACTGTCTCCGTCTCTCACCCCCTCATAGTGACTATCTCTTCATGTACTGTCTCCGTCTCTCACCCCCTCATAGTGACTATCTCTTCATGTACTGTCTCCGTCTCTCACCCCCTCATAGTGACTATCTCTTCATGTACTGTCTCCGTCTCTCACCCCCTCATAGTGACTATCTCTTCATGTACTGTCTCCGTCTCTCACCCCCTCATAGTGACTATCTCTTCATGTACTGTCTCCGTCTCTCACCTCCTCATAGTCATTCTCTCCAGGGAGGAAGTCTTCCACCAGAGTGACACGGTGTCCCAGCTGTTCGCTCAGAGCGTCCAGGAACTTGTCAGTGTCCCTGCTCCGGGGGGGTCTGGAGAAGGTGAAAAGCTTCCTGCGTCTGGACAGGGGGCTGGTGGGGTCGTCAGAGTTCTGGGGGGATGGAGGCGGGCTCTCCAGGCTCACATAGGGGTTGGAGTCAGCGCTGCCCGGAGAGGGGATGGTTCCCCCGTGGTAGAACTCATACAGAGGGTCGGGAAGAGGTTCCTTCCATGTCAGAGACAGACCTGATTTACGGTTCCCTGAGGAGGGGAAAAGAAACGCTCCATTATTTCAAAGATGTCTAACAGTGGACTTTGTGACTAAATAAGTATCTTTAAACTTTGTGACTAAATACGTCTCTTTAAACAAAATGGGTTCCATCTTAAATTATCTTATTTGTCATCCTTGAAGTCAGTATGAATGACAACATTTATGACAATGTTATTGTTATCTTTACAATTGACGGACCATTGGCTTCAAGTGGTTGCCGTGTCGACAGTGTGTGTGTGTGTATGTCTGTGTTACCTGTGCTACCTTGACTGAGAGAGGAGCGAGCTGGAGACTGGCCATAGGCGTCAGTCTGTCCCAGCTCCTCTCGGTCAGGCTGGGTCAGTGGAGAGCAGCGACTGTGATTCTGCTGCATGGCCTTCACGGCACTCTTCCCTGTGAACACACTCTCCAGTTCCGTGTACACTCCTGACATCTAGGGGTCGTAGGTGTGAGCAGGCCGTTAGCACAAAGCACTGGGAACTCTTTATCACAAGGTCTGCTTATAAACACTTTATGAATCATAACTAGATAGTTTGTTAACCATTATTTACCTTGAGTAAAAATCCTAAACAACATGCCTCCTATTTGTCTTGCTTTAAACGTTAACATAACTATATTAATGTTTTCAGACGGTTCATGAGCTGACGTCCAGATAAAGTGATTCCAAAAGCACTGGTAAAAGCATCTTTATAAAAAGCTGGCTCTGGCGTACACACATAACTAGCACTGCTGGCTCTATATGGCTGAGCATTGTGTTGCAGTTTTATACCCACGTGATTCAGGTCAGGGGATTCTGGGAAGGAGGTGCCGTCTCCACACTGTCTCTCTCCGGGTGTCCCACTCCCACTCCCTGGTGCAGCCACATGAATCCCTGCGTCCACATGAAGGACAGGGACAAGCATTCATGATCATCCTCCTCCTCTCAGGCCCAGAGAGGAGGGGAGACAGCAGGAGACAGCAGGAAGCATCAGAATGTAGTTAACAGCATGGAGAAGCAACAGAGACTGATAACTGTGGTCTGGATCCTAACTTGAGATCTACTGTACGCTACACCCCGTAACTTGAATTTCTGCACAAATCTCCCATTGGCGTCAATGTGTAGTTTGTGCTAAATTCCAAGTTACTGTATACATTTCTCAAGTTAAGATTTGGCCCTATGAGAGTATAGATGGGATAAATGCAATGCTAGGCTTGGATATACACTGGGTATACCAAACATCAGGGACACCTTCCTAATATTGAGTTGCACCCCACAGTCTTGTCAAGTTGACTGGATGTCCTTTGGGTGGTGGGCCATTCTTGATACACACGGGAAACTGTTGAACGTGAAAACCCAAGCAGCGTTGCCATTCTTGACACAAACCGGTGCACCCGGCACCTACTACCATACCTCATTCAAAGGCACTTAAATATTTTGTATTGCCCATTCGCCTCTGAATGGCACACATTCACAATCCATGTCTCAATTGTCTCAAGGCTTAAAAATCCTTCTTTAACCTGTCTCCTCCCCATCTACACTGATTGCGACATCAATAAGGGATCATAGCTTTCACCTAGATTCACCTGGCCAGTCTATGTCATAGAAAAAGCAGGTGTTCCTAGTGTTCTGTATATTCAGTGTATGCTCTCTGTTAACAGCAGCAGGTGAACCATCAGTCCAGGAGTGAATGGTTGAGAGGAAACCCTTCCAATTAAGGATAAGGAGCCGATCAGTTTAGTACCCATTCCCAGGTGTGTTCTGATGATGCAGTCATCAGAGCTCCTCTCCCGTACGGTGCCTCTGTAGGAGGTGCCTGACACACGCACTGAGCTGCTCCTCCTATGGTGCTCCTGTCCTGCACCTGGCTCTGGCTCTGTTGCTGCTACACACACACACACACACACACACACACACACACACACACACACACACACACACACAAACAGAAAGAGAGAGTTGAATTAGAAAGAATTAGAATGACAAAAGGAAACATCTCAGAATATCCCAAACACCCACTGAACAATAAACATATCCTCTAGTCGTCAGTTCTTGTCATGGTAATATCTAGCTGTCTTAGCCTTGTCTCTCAAGATGAAAAGCAATCACCCACTTTGGAAGAGAAGACAAACGATTATGCAAATCTAAACCATTGAGAGCATAACCAGACCAAGACCCTACCTCTAACTCAACTCACTCACCCACAACAGACCTATTCCAAGCAGGCAGAGAGATGTGGCTAACGGCTAGCTGACCCACCTGCAGTCTTAAAACCAAGGAAGCGTGAAATCTTGCTCTGACAGTGTTCCTGCTCCTCGTAGGTCAACAGCTGGTAGATGAACTGCCAGATCACCTGCTTGGCTGGAGTGTCCAACACCGGGAACACATCAACAATCAGGGTGTCCACGTTCCTGAACATATACAGTGGGGCAAAAAAGTATTTAGTCAGCCACCAATTGTGCAAGTTCTCCCACTTAAAAAGATGAGCGAGGCCTGTAATTTTCATCATAGGTACACTTCAACTATGACAGACAAAATGAGAAAACAAAAATCCAGAAAATCACATTGTAAGATTTTTTATGAATTTATTTGCAAATTATGGTGGAAAATAAGTATTTGGTCAATAACAAAAGTTTATCTCAATACTTTGTTATATACACTTTGTTGGCAATGACAGAGGTCAAACATTTTCTGTAAGTCTTCACAAGGTTTTCACACACTGTTGCTGGTATTTTGGCCCATTCCTCCATGCAGATCTCCTCTAGAGCAGTGATGTTTTGGGGCTGTTGCTGGGCAACACGGACTTTCAACTCCCTCCAAAGATTTTCTATGGGGTTGAGATCTGGAGACTGGCTAGTCCACTCCAGGACCTTGAAATGCTTCTTACGAAGCCACTCCTTCGTTGCCCGGGCGGTGTGTTTGGGATCATTGTCATGCTGAAAGACCCAGCCACGTTTCATCTTCAATGCCCTTGCTGATGGAAGGAGGTTTTCACTCAAAATCTCACGATACATGGCCCCATTCATTCTTTCCTTTACACGGATCAGTCGTCCTGGTCCCTTTGCAGAAAAACAGCCCCAAAGCATGATGTTTCCACCCCCATGCTTCACAGTAGGTATGGTGTTCTTTGGATGCAACTCAGCATTCTTTGTCCTCCAAACACGACGAGTTGAGTTTTGACCAAAAAGTTCTATTTTGGTTTCATCTGACCAAATGACATTCTCTCAATCTTCTTCTGGATCATCCAAATACTCTCTAGCAAACTTCAGACGGGCCTGGACATGTACTGGCTTAAGTAGGGGGACACGTCTGGCACTGCAGGATTTGAGTCCCTGGCGGCGTAGTGTGTTACTGATGGTAGGCTTTGTTACTTTGGTCCCAGCTCTCTGCAGGTCATTGACTAGGTCCCCCCGTGTGGTTCTAGGATTTTTGCTCACCGTTCTTGTGATTATTTTGACCCCACGGGGTGAGATCTTGCGTGGAGCCCCAGATCGAGGGAGATTATCAGTGGTCTTGTATGTCTTCCATTTCCTAATAATTGCTCCCACTGTTGATTTCTTCAAACCAAGCTGCTTACCTATTGCAGATTCAGTCTTCCCAGCCTGGTGCAGGTCTACAATTTTGTTTCTGGTGTCCTTTGACAGCTCTTTGGTCTTGGCCATAGTGGAGTTTGGAGTGTGACTGTTTGAGGTTGTGGACAGGTGTCTTTTATACTGATAACAAGTTCAAACAGGTGCCATTAATATAGGTAACGAGTGGAGGACAGAGGAGCCTCTTAAAGAAGAAGTTACAGGTCTGTGAGAGCCAGAAATCTTGCTTGTTTGTAGGTGACCAAATACTTATTTTCCACCATAATTTGCAAATAAATTCATAAAAAATCCTACAATGTGATTTTCTGGATTTTTTTTCTCTCATTTTGTCTGTGATAGTTGAAATGTACCTATGATGAAAATTACAGGCCTCGCTCATCTTTTTAAGTGGGAGAACTTGCACAATTGGTGGCTGACTAAATACTTTTTTGCCCCACTATATATACAAGGGCAGAGCTGCCATTTTAGACACGTCTGAACATCTCAAAATCTGTCAGTTTTGTTGCTAAAATAAAAGTATTTTAAAACATGTTAAAATGAAAATAAATAAAACTGAAGCACACTGGTAATCTTGATGCTTCCAAGAACTGAATGGAACGTTTCATAAGGGTATTTTACAGGGAGGTACAAGTCATTCTATGAGATACAACTCAACTCCTATCAGTAGGCTGGAGTTGTTTTTCTTATTAAGAAAACTTGTTTTCTCCATGCACCTGGTAGCACTGTCACGATCGTAGTAAGAAGCGGACCAAAGCGCAGCGTGGTGTGAATGCATAATTTAATAGATGACAAAAAACACGAAGTAAACTGTACAAAAACAATAAACAAATAACCACCCCAACTCACGCCCTGACCATACTAAATAACGACAAAACAAAGGAAATAAAGGTCAGAACGTGACAGTACCTCGTGACAGAATCACCCACCAACCAAGGACCAAGCGGCGTGGTGACAGGCAGCGGCAGCAGGAGCAGCGCAAGGAGCGCAAGGAGGAAAGGACATGGGAGGACGAGTTGGACAGTAAAGGACCCTGGGCACAGCCAGGAGAATATCGCCACCCCAAAGAAGAGCTGGAGGCGGCGAAGGTGGAGAGGTGCTGGTATGAGGAGGCAGCATGGCGACGTGGATGGAAGCCCGAGAGTCAGCCCCAAAAATGTCTTGGGGGTGGCACACAGGAAGTGTGGCGAAGCCAGGTAGGAGACCTGCGCCAACTTCCTGTGCTTACCGGAGGGCGAGAGAGACCGGGCAGGCACCGTGTTATGCTGTGGAGCGCACGGTGTCCCCAGTGCGGGTGCATAGCCCGGTGCTGTACATACCAGCTCCTCGCATCGGCCGGGCTAGAGTGGGCATCGAGCCAGGTGCCATGAAGCCGGCTCTGCGCATCTGGTCTCCAGTGCGTCTCCTTGGGCCGGCATACATGGCACCAGCCTTACGCATGGTGTCCCCGGTTCGCCAGCACAGCCCAGTGCGGGCTATTCCACCTCGCCGCACTGGCAGGGCGACCGGGAGCATTCAACCAGGTAAGGTTGGGCAGGCTCGGTGCTCAAGAGCTCCAGTGCGCCTGCACGGCCCGGTCTATCCAGTACCACCTCCACGCACCAGCCCTCCGGTCTCCCGCCTGTCCGGCGCCGCCGGAATCATCCTTCACCCCGGCGCTGCCGGAATCTCCCATTTCTAGGGTCCCCAGTCCGAGGTCGGCAGCGAGGGTCGCCGTGTTTAGGATGCCACGGAGGCGGACAATGAGGCGGAGAAAGACTGTGTTGAAGTGGGGTCCACGTCCCGCGCCAGAGCCGCCACCGCAGACAGACGCCCACCCAGACCCTCCCCTATAGGTTCAGGTTTTGCGGCCGGAGTCTGCACCTTTGGGGGGGGGGGGGGTATTGTCACGTTCTGACCTTTATTTCCTTTGTTTTGTCGTTATTTAGTATGGTCAGGGCGTGAGTTGGGATGGGCAGTCTATGTTTGTTTTTCTATGATTTGGGGATTTCTATGTTTTGGCCTAGTATGGCTCTCAATCAGAGGCAGGTGTCATTAGTTGTCTCTGATTGAGAATCATACTTAGGTAGCCTGGGTTTCACTGTTTGTTTGTGGGTGATTGTCTATGTTAGTTGCTTGTGTCAGCACAGTTCTCATTATAGCTTCACGGTCGTTATTCGTTTATTGCTTTGTATAGTTTGTATTCAGTGTTCAGTGCTTTCTTTAATTAAAAAATCATCATGAACACATACCACGCTGCATTTTGGTCCGCTCCTTACGACGATCGTGACAAGCACGTTCAGGGGTGCGAGTTGACTTTCTCAAACATGCTAAAATAAAAGTATCAAAAGAAAATCATACTTTCGAAAAGGTTTATTGCTATTCAGTAATGTTGATAGGGAATTTGTCTTGGTGACTCTGATTCTGTTCTCTGTAAAATAACATGTATTGCTTTAGATTAGACAAGTTGACCATTATATAATGTATATCATTATATCATTTACATGTAGTGCATGTAATGAGATGTAATGAACCATATTAGGATTAAAGCATATTGTTGAAGGGTAGGTGTGTTATTTGTTAGGGACATGTCAGATCATGTAAAGATGTTTCTGTAAATCCCCTCTAGGGTAGGTAAACATCAAATCAATGTCATATTTACCCTTGATGTTTGACGCATTTCAAACAAATATATCATCCTTCCTGTCATTTGGAGAGATAAAATGCCTCTATCTCTCTCTCCCTCTTTCTCTCTCTCACTCCTTTTCCATCCTCCAAAACATACCCAACCCCCCCCCCCCTCCCACCCACACACACACACCTCTGTTGGAAGAAGGTCTCCAGGGACTTGCAGATGGTGTATCTCTCCTGCACCGTCAGGAGATGATCCAGCTGCTGGCTAAAGGTGCGACCATGGACCCTGATGCTGGGGGGTAGGATCTCAGCCACCCACTGCAGGGAGCAGAGGGGGACCGGGGAGCGGGAGCGGGACCTGGGGGCCACGGCAGGGGCAAGGCCTGTGGGAGAGTCTTCCTGGTCACTCTGGTCAGAGTGGGAGTAACCAGAGGGTCCGTCTTCCACCACCAGGGTGGGCATGGCCCCACTGCCCTGCAGCATGGACACCACCTTCTCATGGGAACAGTTTCTGAAGGCACACACAGTCACTTTCACTACTACAATCGGCAATGATGTTGTCATAGGACCAGCTCCTACAGAAAGGTATAGAGAGTTACTAACTACAGAATTCAGTAGTGCGCTCTACTACTCACCATGTAAATCCTAGTATTACATGGTTACTAGGGTGGTATAATGAAGTATTTGTGGGTTGATACTGTGGGTGATATTGTGCTATGGGCGATGATTCCACCCAGGCTGTGTTCACTCCTACACTTCATGTTCAGAATCAAATGGAATAATAAGGACATTAAAGGGTGTGAAAGGACTTCCTACAGTCATTTTCTCAAATTCCATTCTACACACACATCCATGCATCTGTGTGAGCACAGACACACACCAGTCCACTTACCATATATCCTGATTCCTAGTCACCTTACCCCTATACATATCTACCTCTATCACTGCAGTATCCCTGCACATTGTAAATATGCTACTGGAACTGACCCTGTATATATTATACTTACTTACTTACTTTATCGTGTTCTTCTTATTTCTTCTTTTTTATATCTTGTTTATTTTTGTTCTACTTTGTTATTTTTAGTTTTACATTGTTATTGATAACTGCATTGTTGGGGTTAATGCAAGGAAGGCATTTCCCTGTACTTGTGCATGTGACATTAAAACCTGAAACTCATCATGTTGACTCACTGTCCTGTGTGCATCTTAAGGTAAAGCTATAACAGGTTTATGTACCTCATGTCCAGCCCATTGAGGAAAAGGATGCGGTCGCCCGGTTTGAGACCACAGTCTTCAGCGGGGCTGTCTGAAGAGACAGAGGGGAATGAGAGTCAGATAGACAGGGGATGAGAGCCAGAGAGACAGGGGAATGAGAGTCAGAGAGACGGGATGAGAGCCAGAGAGTCAGATAGACAGGGGATGAGAGCCAGAGAGACAGGGGGATGAGAGCCAGAGAGACAGGGGAATGAGAGTCAGAGAGACAGGGGGATGAGAGTCAGAGAGACAGGGGAATGAGAGTCAGAGAGACAGGGGGATGAGAGTCAGAGATACAGGGGGATGAGAGTCAGAGAGACAGGGGGGTGAGAGTCAGAGAGACAGGGGAATGAAAGTCAGAGAGACAGGGGAATGAGAGTCAGAGAGACAGGGGGATGAGAGTCAGAGAGACAGGGGGATGAGAGTCAGAGAGACAGGGGGATGAGAGTCAGAGAGACAGGGGAATGAGAGTCAGAGAGACAGGGGGATGAGAGTCAGAGAGACAGGGGAATGAAAGTCAGAGAGACAGGGGAATGAAAGTCAGAGAGACAGGGGGATGAGAGTCAGAGAGACAGGGGGATGAGAGTCAGAGAGACAGGGGGATGAGAGTCAGAGAGACAAGGGAATGAGAGTCAGAGAGACAGGGGAATGAGAGTCAGAGAGACAGGGGAATGAGAGTAAGAGAGACAGGGGGATGAGAATCAGAGAGAAGACACATAACCCATATGATATGCAAAACATAACATTTATATTAGCACCATTAATCAAATCAGTATGTGGTATTTGACTGCTGTTGTTTTTATGTACCATGTTTTGTCTGATGTATTGGGTTATGCTGTTAGCCCTTTGGGAACCAATGAAGCATAATATTATCCATGTTTGGTAGGTGTACTGTACCACAGGGCCACGCAGGCTCTCTGACATGAGACAGTGGGTTCTTATGGATGCTTGTGTGGACGCCTGCCTGTACATCCCGATCTCATCTCATCCACCCACAGCAGCAGTCCTCATAAGGCCTAGCCCACTGAGTCAGTGAGTAACTTACTTCTGGCCTCTGCTCAGATCTGGAGTGGGTGAACGGCGTCATCCCCCCACACACACACACTCACTCCTCCCCCTCTTCAGCTCCGACAAAGAGGAGCATCCGGTAAACCCCCTATTATAACACTCTGGTACAACCATGCATGTAAAATTACAACAGAACATCTCTCCATCACAGCAACATCCACATCAATCCATGTATTCATCCTAATCTCAATCTCTTTTAGAATTCCTGAAACTCCCCTTATCGCCTCAGACGGCCCCTTAAAAAAAAAAAAAAAACACAAAAGACTAACCTAACATAGCAGGCTTAAAATAAATGCCTGAAACTAGATCCCCTACATACGGGTCTGAAACTAGATCCCCTACATACTGGCCTGAAACTAGATCCCCTACATACTGGTCTGAAACTAGATCCCCTACATACTGGTCTGAAACTAGATCCCCTACATACTGGTCTGAAACTAGATCCTCTACATACTGGTCTGAAACTAGATCTCTTTACATTCTGGTCTGAAACTAGTTCCCCTACATACTGTCCTGAAACTAGATCCCCTACATACTGGTCTGAAACTAGATCCCCTACATACTGGTCTGAAACTAGATCCCCCACATACTGGTCTGAAACTAGATCCCCTACATACTGGTCTGAAATTAGATCCCCTACATACTGGTCTGAAACTAGACCCCTACATACTGGTCTGAAATTAGATTCCCTCCGTACTGGTCTTGACAAGAAGAAAAAAGCGTTGAGAGGGTCTCTTCTGCACTGTTCAACCAATCCAGTAAATGTGGAGGAGGAGTTAAGATGGACTGTTGCCTTGTTAACGTCCAAAAGAAGAATTCGCGTCACAGGCTCTCTTCCCATTTCCTCCAGGACAATACAGTGCTATTCAACACAGTACATAGAGAAGTGTAATGTGATGCGTCATCACTTACCTGGGATGACAGAGTCGATGCAGACAGGGGCATGGCCTCTCAGGGTGAACCCAAAACTCTTCTTCCCTCTGTAAACCCTCACTGTCCTGGGGGGAGCACGGAGGCTGAGGAAACATTAAAAAGTCTTTATTAGTTTCTGACAGATATTTGTATAAATTGTTGTAGTAGTAGAAGATATGGTTGTAACAATGTAGTTGTAATATTCAGGAACTACATTACTAACACTATTGTGTAATGATGTTTAATGTTTAATCAATGGGCTGTCAACAGCTTTCAACTGTATTTATGAAGTACCACTGGGCGTTTTATCAATGTGCTGTCAACAGCTTTCAACTGTATTTATGAAGTACCACTGGGCGTTTTATCAACGTGCTGTCAGCAGCTTTCAACTGTGTTTATGAAGTACCACTGGGCGTTTTATCAACGTGCTGTCAGCAGCTTTCAACTGTGTTTATGAAGTACCACTGGGCGTTTTATCAACGTGCTGTCAGCAGCTTTCAACTGTGTTTATGAAGTACCACTGGGCGTTTTATCAACGTGCTGTCAGCAGCTTTCAACTGTGTTTATGAAGTACCACTGGGCGTTTTATCAACGTGCTGTCAGCAGCTTTCAACTGTGTTTATGAAGTACCACTGGGCGTTTTATCAACGTGCTGTCAGCAGCTTTCAACTGTGTTTATGAAGTACCACTGGGCGTTTTATCAACGTGCTGTCAGCAGCTTTCAACTGTGTTTATGAAGTACCACTGGGCGTTTTATCAACGTGCTGTCAACAGCTTTCAACTGTGTTTATGAAGTACCCTGGGCGTTTTATCAACGTGCTGTCAACAGCTTTCAACTGTATTTATAAAGTACCACTGGGCGTTTTATCAACGCGCTGTCAACAGCTTTCAACTGTATTTATGAAGTACCACTGGCCGTTTTATCAATGTGCTGTCAACAGCTTTCAACTGTGTTTATGAAGTACCACTGGGCGTTTTAACAACGTGCTGTCAACAGCTTTCAACTGTGTTTATGAAGTACCACTGGGCGTTTTGTCAACGTGCTGTCAACAGCTGTCAACTGTATTTATGAAGTACCACTGGCCGTTTTATCAACGTGCTGTCAACAGCTTTCAACTGTGTTTATGAAGTACCACTGGGCGTTTTATCAACGTGCTGTCAACAGCTTTCAACTGTATTTATGAAGTACCACTGGCCGTTTTATCAACGTGCTGTCAACAGCTTTCAACTGTATTTATGAAGTACCACTGGGCGTTTTATCAACGTGCTGTCAACAGCTTTCAACTGTATTTATGAAGTACCACTGGGCGTTTTATCAACGTGCTGTCAACAGCTTTCAACTGTATTTATGAAGTACCACTGGCCGTTTTATCAACGTGCTGTCAACAGCTTTCAACTGTATTTATGAAGTACCACTGGGCGTTTTATCAACGTGCTGTCAACAGCTTTCAACTGTATTTATGAAGTACCACTGGGCGTTTTATCAACGTGCTGTCAACAGCTTTCAACTGTATTTATGAAGTACCACTGGGCGTTTTATCAACGTGCTGTCAACAGCTTTCAACTGTGTTTATGAAGTACCACTGGGCGTTTTATCAACGTGCTGTCAACAGCTTTCAACTGTATTTATGAAGTACCACTGGGCGTTTTATCAACGTGCTGTCAACAGCTTTCAACTGTATTTATGAAGTACCACTGGGCGTTTTATCAACGTGCTGTCAACAGCTTTCAACTGTATTTATGAAGTACCACTGGCCGTTTTATCAACGTGCTGTCAACAGCTTTCAACTGTATTTATGAAGTACCACTGGGCGTTTTATCAACGTGCTGTCAACAGCTTTCAACTGTGTTTATGAAGTACCACTGGGCGTTTTATCAACGTGCTGTCAACAGCTTTCAACTGTATTTATGAAGTACCACTGGGCGTTTTATCAACGTGCTGTCAACAGCTTTCAACTGTATTTATGAAGTACCACTGGGCGTTTTATCAATGTGCTGTCAACAGCTTTCAACTGTATTTATGAAGTACCACTGGGCGTTTTATCAATGTGCTGTCAACAGCTTTCAACTGTGTTTATGAAGTACCACTGGGCGTTTTATCAATGTGCTGTCAACAGCTTTCAACTGTATTTATGAAGTACCCTGGGCGTTTTATCAACGTGCTGTCAACAGCTTTCAACTGTATTTATGAAGTACCACTGGGCGTTTTATCAACGTGCTGTCAACAGCTTTCAACTGTATTTATGAAGTACCACTGGGTGTTTTATCAACGTGCTGTCAACAGCTTTCAACTGTGTTTATGAAGTACCACTGGCCGTTTTATCAACGTGCTGTCAACAGCTTTCAACTGTATTTATGAAGTACCACTGGGCGTTTTATCAACGTGCTGTCAACAGCTTTCAACTGTATTTATGAAGTACCACTGGGCGTTTTATCAATGTGCTGTCAACAGCTTTCAACTGTATTTATGAAGTACCACTGGGCGTTTTATCAATGTGCTGTCAACAGCTTTCAACTGTATTTATGAAGTACCACTGGGCGTTTTATCAACGTGCTGTCAACAGCTTTCAACTGTATTTATGAAGTACCACTGGGCGTTTTATCAATGTGCTGTCAACAGCTTTCAACTGTATTTATGAAGTACCACTGGGCGTTTTATCAACGTGCTGTCAACAGCTTTCAACTGTGTTTATGAAGTACCACTGGGCGTTTTATCAACGTGCTGTCAACAGCTTTCAACTGTATTTATGAAGTACCACTGGGCGTTTTATCAACGTGCTGTCAACAGCTTTCAACTGTGTTTATGAAGTACCACTGGGCGTTTTATCAACGTGCTGTCAACAGCTTTCAACTGTGTTTATGAAGTACCACTGGGCGTTTTATCAACGTGCTGTCAACAGCTTTCAACTGTATTTATGAAGTACCACTGGGCGTTTTATCAACGTGCTGTCAACAGCTTTCAACTGTGTTTATGAAGTACCACTGGGCGTTTTATCAACGTGCTGTCAACAGCTTTCAACTGTGTTTATGAAGTACCACTGGACATTTTGAATAGCGTTCTCAACAGTAACTAGCAATCAATTCATATTATTATTCCCATTTCATCTGTGTCTTATGTAACGTGAATGCAACCAAATATAAAACAATAAAAGAAAGAACCATCAACGACTGGGATGGAGATATCACAGTTGCCATGGAAACTACTCAAGGCAACATGGTAAGATATAAACAGAGGTCCATAAAGCAGAACAAGAAGCAGAGAGGAGACCGGTAAAATCCATTATTTGATCATCTTTATGCTTGTTATGTGATATGGGGACAGATGAGAAAAATTCTAATGGGGTTTTAGAGTAATAATAATAATAATAATAATGGTAATAAGAGGCACAGAGTAAGAGGGTAGGCTCAGCACTGCAAAGCACTGGATATAAGAGACTGGAGAGTTAGAAAAGGTGAAGAAAACAGATCTTTAACCTCTCTCCCCATCTAGCATTAGTACTTCTATACATCAATACCATAACCCAAGAAACAGCACAGAAGAGGAGCTGAATACTGAAAACGTGATGTGGATGATCCAATGAACAATCAATCAAATAACCTATCATCACTTGAAAATTCCATATTGAATATTACTTTACCATACTGACTTGAAACCTTATACCTCGAGAGGCAGTTTACCATAAACAATAGTGTATCAATTAGTTCCACTTGATAGAGCCTGGCAGCAGGTCAGTGAGAGATCTCGACTGTACAAGCAGGTTCCTGTCTGTCCTACATGTGATGGAGGCTATGCTAATCAGAGGCACAGCTAATCTCCTATCTAATACCATGGGCTGTCTCTTACTGTTACTGTATATGAGCTGTCAAGGTGATTACACAGGACATATCCTAATGAGCAGCATTTTGGAATAACACTGGCCATGGGCAGCGAGAAGGAGTAGGGAGGGCTGTTGGTAAAACATGGGCTGGAGTCTAGCATAAAGTATATCTGTAAAACTGTCATGGAGTGGTGTGACAATGTTAACCCTACATCCAACCTGGTCTCATTTTTTTTTTTTATTAAAAAATGTAATTGAACTTTTATTTAACTAGGCAATTCAGTTAAGAACAAATTCTTATTTACAATGACGGCCTAGGAACAGTGGATTAACTGCCTTGTTCAGGGGCAGAACAACAGATTTTGAACTTGTCATAGCATTTTGTATTATTCTGTATGTAAATCCAAGACACTCAATTTAGTATGATATGTTACGTTTCGTATGGTATGTATTAATTTAATAATCCATTTCATATGACATGCTATGAATTACAATTCATATTATATGTTACGAATTTGCAAAACATACTATATGTCACAAACTTCCAAACGTAACAAAACATTAGCTAGCTGGCTAACGTTAGCTAGGCTAGAGGTTAGGGTTAGGGGTTAGGGTTAAGGTTAGTGTTAAGTTTAGGAGTTAGGTTAAAGGGTTAAGGTTAGGGGAAGGGTTAGCTAAAAGGGTTAAGGTTAGGGTTAGAGTTAGGGGAAGTGTTAGATAAAAGGGTTAGCAATAGGAGAAGGGTTAGCTAACATGCTAAGTAGTTGCAAAGTACCTAAAGAGTAGTAAGAAGTTGAAAAATGGCTAATTAGATAAAATGCTAAAGTTGTCTGTGATGAGATTTGAACTCGTGCTAGACGTTTGTGTTATACATCAACTCATCCACCCTGACCAACCACCGTACTTTTGTTTTTTGCTTGTCTTATGTAACAATACCAAACGTAACATATCATACTAATTTGAGTGTCAAAGATTTACATTTACTATGTTACGTCTAGTCAATGAGACCAGGCTGCTACAGCAGATAAACTGAGCTACTGTATGGCTTAGAGCTGAGCATACTGTATGTACTTGTATTTGTATTTATTATGGATCCCCATTAGCAATTCTTCCTGGGGTCCGGCAAAATTAAGGCAGTTATACCATTTTAAAAACATTACAAGACTGCCCTTACAAGATTTCACAACACAGTAAGTGTGTGCCCTCAGGTCCCTACTCCACTACCACATATCTACAACACAAAATCTATGTGTACGTGTATGTATAGTGTGTATGTTATCATGTGTGTGTCTGCATGTGTCTGTGCCTATGTTTGTGTTGCTTCACAGTCCACGCTGTTCCATAAGGTGCATTTCTATCCGTTTCGTAAATCAAATTTTACTGCTTGCATCACCTGATGTGGAATTGAGTTACATATAGTCATTGCTCTATGTAGTACTGTGAAGAGTCTTGTGGAGTATGCATGGGTGTCTGAGGTGTGTGCTAGTCGTTTAAACAGACAGCTCGTGCTTTCAACATATAAATACCTCTCACAAATGCAAGTAGGGATGAAGTCAATCCCTCCTCCACTTTGAACCAGGAGAGATTGACATGCATATTATTAATGTTATCTCGCTTTGTACATCCAAGAGTCAGCCGTGGTGCCCTGTTCTGAGCCAATTGGAATTTTCCTAAATCCCTCTTTGTGGGACCTGACCACAAAACTGAACAGTAGTCCAGGTGCAACAAAACAAGAGCCTGTAGGACCTGCCTTGCCGATAGTACTGTTAAGAAGGTAGAGTAGTGTTTTATTATGGACAGACTGCTCCCTATCTTAGCTACTGTTGTGTCAATATGTTTTGACTATGACAGTTTACCATCCAGGGTTACTCCAAGCAGTTTAATCACCTCAACTTGCTCAATTTCCACATTATTTATTACAATATTAAGTTGAGGTTTAGGGTTTAGTGAATGATTTGTCCCAAATACAATACTTGTATTTTTAGAAATATTTAGGACTAACTAATACCTTGCCACCCATTCTGAAACGAACTGCAGCTCTTTGTTAAGTGTTTCAGTCATTTCAGTCTGTAGTAGCTGACGTGTATAGTGTTGAGTCATCCACATACATAAACACACTGGCTTTACTCAAACACAATATAACACACACACTACCGGTCAAACGTTTTAGAACACCTACAATAAAAAAAAATGTTTATTTAACTAGGCAAGTCAGTTAAGAACAAATTCTTATTTACAATGACGGCCTACCCCTGCCAAACCCGGACGACGCTGGGCCAGTTGTGCGATCATGGCCAAATGTGATCCAATCATGGCCAGATATGATACAGCCTGGATTTGAACCAGGTTACTGTAGTGACGCCTCTTGCACTGAGACTGCTGTGCCACTCGGGAGCCCCATTCAAGGGTTTTTGTTTATGTTTACTATTTTCTACATTGTAGAATAATAGTGAAGACATCAAAACTATGAAATAACATATGGAATCATGTTGTAACCAAAAAAGTGTTGAACAAATCAACATTTATTCAAATAGCCACCCTTTGCCTTGATGACAGCTTTGCACACTCTTGGCATTCTCTCAACCAGCTTCATCTGGAATGCTTTTCCAACAGTCTTGAAGGAGTTCCCACATATGCTGAGCACTTGTTGGCTGCTTTTCCTTCACTCTGCGGTCTGACTCATCCCAAACCATCTCAATTTGGTTAAGGTCGGGTGATTGTGGAGGCCAGGTCATCTGATGCAACACTCCATCACTCTGCTTATTGGTAAAATAGCCCTTACACAGCCTGGAGGTGTGTTGGGTCATTGTCCTGTTGAAAAACAAATGATAGTCCCACTAAGCCCAAACCAGATGGGAGGGCGTATCGCTGCAGAATGCTGTGTGTGCCTTGAATTCTAAATAAATCACTGACAGTGTCACCAGCAAAGCACCCCCACACCATAACACCTCCACCTCCATGCTTTACGGTGGGAAATACACATGCAGAGGTCATCCGTTCAACCACACCACTTCTCACAAAGACACAGCGATGAAACAAAAAATCTCCAATTTGGACTCCAGACCAAAGGTGTAACGATGTGCACTGAGAGTCGGGAAGCAAGTTCAGGGAGTGAGTGTTTTAATAAACAAACGCAACATAATACAAAGAGACACGAACAACGCACAGACATGAAACTGAAACAGAAACAATAACGCCTGGGGAAGGAAACATAGGCAGTGACATTCAGGGAAGTGATGGAGTCCAGGTGAGTCTGATGATGCGCAGGTGCACGTAACAATGGGGACAGGTTTGCGCCACAATGAGCAGCCTGGTGACCTAGAAGCCAGAGAGGGAGAACAAGTGACAAAAGGACACATTTCCACCGGTTTAATGTCCATTGCTAATTTTTCTTGGCCTAAGCAAGTCTCTTCTTGTTATTGGTGTCCTTTAGTAGTGGTTTCTTTGCAACAATTCGACCATGAAGGCTTGATTCATAAAGTCTCCTCTGAACAGTTGATGTAGAGATGTGTCTGTTACTTGAACTCTGTGAAGCATTTATTTGCGCTTACATTTCTGAGGCTGGTGACTACAATGAACTTATCCTCTGCAGCAGAGGTAACTCTGCGTCTCCCTTTCCTGTGGCGGTCCTCATGAGAGCCAGTTTCATCATAGCGCTTGATGTTTTTTGTGACTGCACTTGAAGAAACTTGAAGAAACTTTTTTACTAGGGGATGTTAACATGCTGATTGGTTGGCTATTTGAGCCAGTAAAGGGGGCTTTACTATTCTTAGGTAGCGGAATGACTTTTTCCCACCCCCAGGCCTGAGGGCACACAATTTCTAGTAGGCTTAAATCGAAGATATGGCAAATAGGTGTGGCAATATCTTCCACTATTATCCTCAGTAATTTTCCATTCAAGTTGTCAGACCCCAGTGGCTTGACATTGTTGACAGACAACAACAATTCTTTCACCTTTTCCACACTCACTTTACAGAACTCTGAATTATAATGCTTGTCTTTCATAATTTGGTCAGATATACTTGGATGTGTAGTGTCAGCGTTTGTTGCTGGCATGTCATGCCTAAGTTTGCTAATCTTGCCAATGAAAAAATAGTAGTTGGCAATATCAGTCAGTTTTGTGATGAATGAGCCATCTGATTCAATGAATGATTAAGCTGAGTTTGCCTATTTTCCCAAAATGTAATTTAAGGTTAGGCAGATGAACCTGTAGCCATATTACTTCAACAGTATTTAACATGAGAAGCTTTACAGGAATGTGGTTCTGAATATAGACCGCAACACCGCCCCCATTGACATTTCTGTCTTTTCGGTAGATGTTATAACCATGTATTGCTATCGCTGTATCATCAAAGGTATTATCTAAGTGAGTTTCAGAGATAGTCAGAATATGAATGTCATCTGTTACTAGCAAGTTATTAATGTCATGAACCTTGTTTCTTAAACAACATGTGTTAACGTGGGCTATGTTGAACACTTTTCTGGGATGCTTGCTTGTTTTCATTGCTTTACTGGGAAGCTTAGCCAAAGTAGATATTCTCATGTTATTTATGTTAGTGCAGGGTGAGCTGCACACAGTGGACTTCCTACTAGGGCACACTGCCTCAGGAATAACAGCATGAATCTGGTTCATAGGTACATGATTGCTGCATACAATGGCAGCAGGATCAGCAGAGGCATTCAGGGAAGTTACAGGAACATAAATTAGGTCATTACGTTGTGTCTACCAACGCCCCTGGTATAATGTCTATTTGCTAAAGCCTTATGACAAGTCAGCGACACAATGGTAGGGATTAACTGAGCTGGGCTTGGGTCATTGATAAGTCATTGTCTCAACACAACCTTATAATGTTGTGAGAGGATCCAGGAACCCAAATGATTTGGGTGGATCCCATCCTCCTTATAAAATATGCTTTGTTTCCAAAAGTTATCAAAACTGGCAAAAAAAGTTACACCCATTGAGCTGCAATAATCATGTAGCCAGTTGTGAAGATAAAGAATACTGCTAAAGCGTTCACTGCCACGATTCAGAGAGGGCACAGGGCCAGATTGGATGTGTCTTTAATTAGTGTCTAGCAAAGAGTCAATCAGCTCTTTAAAATCCAGTTTCAACTGTTCAGAGCTGCCCTTCATAATGTCATTAAAAGCCACATGGACTACGATAGAATTGATTTCCATGTCCTGCTATAGCACATTCACGAGCAGTTTAGTAATGTGATTTACTCAATCTCAGGAATAGGACATTGTTTTGCACCAGGAACAGTCACATTTCTTACCATGGAGCTGCCTAAAATCACGGCTGGCGAGAAGGACAAGAAAATCTGCCCCCTCCTTCGCTTCACAAGATTCGGGGAACCCTTTAAGGACAGGCGAGAGGCAGGATAACTTCAGCACGTAACTCCCGGCGCCTGGTGCAGGCCTACGACAGATAGAGAATCCCCACTAGATCCAGAGCAGAGATGGAAGGTTGCCGACATTGAATTCAAAATCGTAGGGGAAGGAGTAGGAGTAGGACACAGGAACCCCCAGCGACGAAGGTGCAGGAAGATCAGGCTCCAGGATGGTGAAACTATTCGCTGTTTTTATCCGCACCGGGCCTCTCGTTGGGAGTGTAGACTGCTTTGTGGGAGGCCGCTGCCTTTAGCTTCCACGGCTCGTGACATGCGACCATCTTTGATTGCCATACTCCTCTTGCTGTGCTCCTTCGACTCCTCTATCATATGGGGGAGGAGAGGTAGGAGATGGCTCCCCTGGCGAATGAACTCTGTGCAACCCCAACCAGTCAGATAACAACAAACAACAAGAAGGACATGCATCCAATAAGTGCGAACGCCGTCCAACCACTGGCGGAGAAAAGGTAAACATTTCACGACTTGCGCGATCAAGGAAGCCACCTCAAGCCTATAATCCTTGGCAAGCAAACAATAGCCGTATTGGAACTCTGAGTGATCCAGTTTGCCCTGAAACAAAGCGTAGTAGATACAGCTCCTACAGCGCTGGAACCATTCATTTACTTCTCCAGACAAGAGGGCTCCATTGCAAAACTCATCTGGGACAACCTTTGTTAGCTTGATGACTAGCCGCTTAGCTAGGTTAGCATGGTATTTATATTCAACAAAAATAACCAACCGAGTGTTTCCAGCATGGCTACTGTATGTCTTAGAGCTGAGCCTACTGTATGTCTTAGAGCTGAGCCTACTGTATGTCTTAGAGCTGAGCCTACTGTATGTCTTAGAGCTGAGCCTACTGTATGTCTTAGAGCTGAGCCTACTGTATGTCTTAGAGCTGAGCCTACTGTATGTCTTAGGCCAATTGACATAATTTGAGTAAATTGGAGGTGTACCTGTGGATGTATTTCAAGGCCTACCTTCAAACTCAGGGCCTCTTTGCTTGACATCATGGGAAAATCAAAGGAAATCATCCAAGACTTCAGAAAAATATTGTAGACCTCCACAAGTCTGGTTCATCCTTGGTAGCAATTTCCAAACGCCTGAAGGTACCACATTCATCTGTACAAAGAATAGTACGCAAGTATAACACCATGGGACCACGCAGCCGTCATACCGCTCAGGAAGGATACGCGTTCTGTCTCTTAGAGATGAACGTACTTTGGTGCGAAAAGTGCAAATCAATCCCAGAACAACAGCAAAGGACCTTGTGAAGATGCTGGAGGAAACAGGTACAAAAGTGTCTATATCCACAGTAAAACGAGTCCTATATCGACATAACCTGAAAAGCTGCTCAGCAAGGAAGAAGCCACTACTCCAAAACAACTCCGAAGCCACTGCTAAAAAAGCCAGACTACGGTTTGCAACTGCACATGGGGACAGAGATCATACTTTTTGGGGAAATGTCCTCTTGTCTGATGAAACAAAAATAGAACTGTTTGGCCATGATGACCATCATTATGTTTGGAGGAAAAAGAGGGGAGCTTGCAAGCCGAAGAACACCATCCCAACTGTGAAGCACGGGGGTGGCAGCATCATGTTGTGAGGGTGCTTTGCTGCAGGAGGGACTGGTGCACTTCACAAAATAGATGGCATCATGAGGAAAGACAATTATGTGGATATATTGAAGCAACATCTCAAGACATCAGTCAGGAAGTTAAAGCCTGGTCACAAATGGGCCTTCCAAATGGACAATGACACCATGCATACTTCCACAGTTGTGGCAAAATGGCTTAAGGACAACAATGTCATGGTATTGGAGTGGCCATCACGAAGCTCTGACCTCAGTCCTATAGAAAATGTGTGGGCAGAACTGGAAAAGTGTGGGCGAGCAAGGACGCCTACAAACCTGAAGGCTTCCCAAAACGTTTGACCGAAGTTAACAATTTAAAGGCAATGCTACCAAATACTAATATAATGTATGTAAACCTCTGACCCACTGGGAATGTGATGAAAGAAATAAAAGCTGAAATAAATCATTCTCTCTCTCTACTATTATTCTGACATTTCACATTCTGAAAATAAAGTGGTGATCCTAACTGACCCAAGACAGGGAATTTTTACTCGGATTAAATGTCAGGAATTGTGAAAAACTGAGTTAAAATGTATTTGGCTAAGGTGTATGTAGAATACTGACTTCAACTGTATATATATATATATATATATATATATATATATATATATATATATATATATATATATATATATATATTCATTCAGTGATTATATATATTCATTTA